>NC_069505.1:246597902-246647902 GCF_027579735.1 Bombina bombina | reverse complement strand
ACACATATATACATACAAACATATCTACTCACATAGATATACATATATACATACACACATATCTACTCACATACATACACATATATACATACACACATATTTACTCACATACATACACATATATACTAGTGATGTCGCAAACTGAAAATTTTCCGTTCGCGAACGGCGGACTCGAACTTCCGCAACTGTTCGCGAACGGGCGAACCGCCATTGACTTCAATAGGCAGGTGAATTTTAAAACCCACAGGGACTCTTTCTGGCCACAATAGTGATGGAAAAGTTGTTTCAAGGGGACTAACACCTGGACAGTGGCATGCCGGAGGGGGATCCATGGCAAAACTCCCACGGAAAATTAAATTAGTTGATGCAGAGTCTGGTTTTAATCCATAAAGGGCATAAATCACCTAACATTCCTAAATTGTTTGGAATAACGTGCTTTAAAACATCAGGTATGATGTTGTATCGATCAGGTAGTGTAAGGGTTACGCCCGCTTCACAGTGACAGACCAAACTCCCCATGTAACGCACCGCAAACAGTCCATTTGCACAACCACGAGATAGATAGACTTGATAGATACATAGATACATAGATTAGATAGATAGATCAATAGATGCAATATACATTTGATAGATACGATAGATAGATCGATAGATTTGATAGATAAATAGATAGATTTGATAGATATATAATTTCCCAGACAGAGAATTACAAGACGTGCAGTCTGGGACCCCTGGTAAGGTTCCAAGAGGCAGTTGCGGCGCCAGGGGACGTGTATATGGCATGGATTTTAGGAACCGGGAGATGGAAAAAGATGCTTGGTCGGTCCTTCTACTTCAAATTTGGGGCACTGCGCGTGCAATCTACTGTGCCACCAGATATGAGTGGTGTGTTAAGTAGTACTATTCTGATCAGTTTAATACCTGTTACTCCCCCTATCGGGGGAGGTGTATATGGCATGGATTTTTCGGAACTGGGAGATGGAAAAAGATGCTTGATCGGTCCTCCTACTTCAAATTGGGGGCACTGCACTAGATTACACTAGCAGACTGATGTTTCACAGTCAAAAAAGTTTTTTTTTTTAAATTTACACTACTGTTACAACAGATATGAGTGGTGGCACTAGTTGGCAAGTGGGCCTGGCACACACGCTGGCAGGCAGGCAACTGCAATTAGATTACACTAGCAGACTGATGTTCCACAGTCAAAAAAGTTTGTTTTTTTTAAATTTACACTACTGTTACAACAGATATGAGTGGTGGCACTAGTTGGCAAGTGGGCCTGGCACACACGCTGGCAGGCAGGCAATTGCAATTTGATTACACTAGCAGACTGATGTTTCACAGTCAAAAAAGTTTTTTTTTTTTAAATTTACACTACTATTACAACAGATATGAGTGGTGGCACTAGTTGGCAAGTGGGCCTGGCACACACGCTGGCAGGCAGGCAGGCAACTGCAATTAGATTACACTAGCAGACTGATGTTTCACAGTCAAAAAAGTTTTTTTTTAAAAAATTTACACTACTGTTACAACAGATATGAGTGGTGGCACTAGTTGGCAAGTGGGCCTGGCACACACGCTGGCAGGCAGGCAATTGCAATTCGATTACACTAGCAGACTGATGTTTCACAGTCAAAAAATTTTTTTTTTTTTAAATTTACACTACTATTACAACAGATATGAGTGGTGGCACTAGTTGGCAAGTGGGCCTGGCACACACGCTGGCAGGCAGGCAGGCAACTGCAATTAGATTACACTAGCAGACTGATGTTTCACAGTCAAAAAAGTTTTTTTTTTTAAATTTACACTACTGTTACAACAGATATGAGTGGTGGCACTAGTTGGCAAGTGGGCCTGGCACACACGCTGGCAGGCAGGCAGGCAGGCAGGCAGGCAACTGCAATTAGATTACACTAGCAGACTGATGTTTCACAGTCAAAAAAGTTTTTTTTTAAAAATGTTTACACTACTGTTACAACAGATATGAGTGGTGGCACTTAGCAAGTGGGCCTGGCACACACGCAACTGCAATTAGATTACACTAGCAGACTGATGTTTCACAGTCAAAAAAGTTTTTTTTTTACAAAATTTACACTACTGTTACAACAGATATGAGTGGTGGCACTAGTTGGCAAGTGGGCCTGGCACACACACAGGCAGGCAGGCAACTGCTATTAGATTACACTAGCAGACTGATGTTTCACAGTCAAAAAAGTTTTTTTTTTTTTAAATTTACCCTACAGTTACAACAGATATGAGTGGTGGCACTGCAGGCAGGCAACTGCAATTAGATTACACTAGCAGACTGATGTTTCACAGTCAAAATTACACAGGCAAAAAAAAAAAAAGACTGATGTTCTAGCCCTAAAAAGGGCTTTCTTTCATGTAATTAGCAAGAGTCCATGAGCTAGTGACGTATGGGATATACATTCCTACCAGGAGGGGCAAAGTTTCCCAAACCTCAAAATGCCTACAAATACACCCCTCACCACACCCACAATTCAGTTTTATAAACTTTGCCTACCGTGGAGGTGGTGAAGTAAGTTTGTGCTAGATTCTACGTTGATATGCGCTTCGCAGCAGGCTGGAGCCCGGTTTTCCTCTCAGAGTGCAGTGAATGTCAGAGGGATGTGAAGAGAGTATTGCCTATTTGAATTCAATGGTCTCCTTCTACGGGATCTATTTCATAGGTTCTCTGTTATCGGTCGTAGAGATTCATCTCTTACCTCCCTTTTCAGACCGACGATATACTCTTATATACCATTACCTCTACTGATTCTCGTTTCAGTACTGGTTTGGCTATCTACTATATGTAGATGAGTCTCCTGGGGTAAGTAAGTCTTATTTTTTGTGACACTCTAAGCTATGGTTGGGCACTTTATATATAAAGTTCTAAATATATGTCTTTAAGCTTATATTTGCCATGATTCAGGATGATCAGTATTCCTTATTTCAGACAGTCAGTTTCATTATTTGGGATAATGCATATGAATGATCATTTTTTTTTACCTTAAAAATTGACTTTTTTCCCTGTGGGCTGTTAGGCTCGCGGGGGCTGAAAATGCTTCTATTTATTGCGTCATTTTTGGCGCAGACTTTTTTGTCGCAATTTTTTTTTGTCATTTCCGGCACCCTAATTGACGCCGGAAGTTGTTCGTGATTGCGTCATTTGTTTGACGTTTTTTTCGCCAAAAATGTCGGCGTCTCCGGATGTGGCGTCATTCTTAGCGCCAAAAAATGTAGGCATTGTTCTTAGCACCAATAATGTGGGCGTCATTTTTGGCGCCAAAAAATGTGGGCGTCATTCTTGTCTCCACCTTTTTTTCACATTATTTCAGTCTCATTTTTCATTGCTTCTGGTTGCTAGAGGCTTGTTCATTGGCATTTTTTTCCCATTCCTGAAACTGTCATTTAAGGAATTTGATAAATTTTGCTTTATATGTTGTTTTTTCTTTTACATATTGCAAGATGTCTCAAATTGACCCTGGATCAGAATCTACTTCTGGAAAGACGCTGCCTGATGCTGGTTCTACCAAAGTTAAGTGCATTTGTTGTAAACTTGTGATAACTGTTCCTCCAGCTGTATTTTGTGATGAATGTCATGATAAACTTGCTAATGCAGATAGTATTTCCATTAGTAATAATCCATTACCTGTTGTTGTTCCCTCAACATCTAATGCTCAGGATGTTCCTGTTAATATAAAAGAATTTGTTTCTAAATATATTAGGAAGGCTCTGTCTGTTATTCCTCCTTCCAGTAAACGTAAAAGGTCTTTTAAAACTTCTCATATTTCAGATGAATTTTTAGATGACCGTCATCATTCTGACTTGTCTGTTTCTGATGTGGATTTATCTGGTTCAGAAGATTCTGTCTCAGATATTGACACTGATAAATCTTCATATTTATTTAAAATGGAATTTATTCGTTCTTTACTTAAAGAAGTTTTAATCGCATTAGATATGGAGGAGTCTAGTCCTCTTGATACTAAATCTACTAAGCGTTTAAATTCGTTTTTTAAACCTCCTATATGTTTTTCCTGTTCCTGATGCTATTTCTGAAGTAATTTCTAGGGAATGGAATAATTTGGGTACTTCATTTACTCCTTCTCAAAGGTTTAAGAAATTGTATCCTGTGCCATCTGGCAGATTAGAGTTTTGGGACAAAATCCCTAAAGTTGATGGGGCTATCTCTACTCTTGCTAATGTACTACTATTCCTACGGCGGATAGTACTTCCCTTAAGGATCCTTTAGATAGGAAGATTGAATCCTTCCTAAGGAAAGCTTATTTATGTTCAGGTAATCTTCTTAGACCTGCTATTTCTTTGGCTGATGTTGCTGTTGCTTCCACTTTCTGGTTTGAGGCTTTAGCGCAACAAGTGTCAGACCATAATACTCATAGCATTGTTAAACTTCTTCAACATGCTAATAACTTTATTTGTGATGCCATCTTTGATATCATTAGAATTGATGTCAGGTATATGCCTTTAGCTATTTTAGCCAGAAGAGCTTTATGGCTTAAAACTTGGAATGCAGATATGTCTTCTAAGTCAACTTTGCTTTCTCTTTCTTTCTATTATTTCAACTGTTACTGGGGGGAAAATAACTTTTTTGCCTCAGGACAAAAAATCTAAAGGTAAATACAGGGCTGCTAATCGTTTTCGTATCTTTCATCAGAATAAGGAACAGAAGCCTGACCCTTCCCCTAAAGGAACGGTTTCTGTTTGGAAACCTTCTCCAATCTGGAATAAATCCAAGCCTTTTAGAAAGTCAAAACCAGCCCCCAAGTCCACATGAAGGTGCGGCCCTCATTCCAGCACATCTGGTAGGGGGCAGGTTAAGATTTTTCAAAGACATTTGGATCAATTCGATTCACAGTCTTTGGATTCAGAACATTGTTTCACAAGGGTACAGAATAGGTTTCAAGGTAAGGCCGCCTGCAAGAAGATTTTTTCTCTCTCGCATTCCAATAAACCCAATGAAGGCTCAGGCATTTCTGAAATGTGTTTCAGATCTAGAGTTGGCTGGAGTAATTGTGCCAGTTCCAGTTCCGGAACAGGGTCTGGGGTTTTACTCAAATCTATTCATTGTACCAAAGAAGGAGAATTCCTTCAGACCAGTTCTGGATCTAAAGATATTGAATCGTTATATAAGGATACCAACATTCAAAATGGTAACTATAAGGACTATTCTGCCTTTTGTTCAGCAAGGGCATTATATGTCCACAATAGATTTACAGGATGCATATCTTCATATTCCGATTCCTCCAGATCACTTTCAGTTTCTGAGATTCTCTTTTCTAGATAAGCATTACCAGTTTGTGGCCCTTCCGTTCGGCCTAGCAACAGCTCCAAGGATCTTTTCAAAGGTTCTCGTGCCCTTCTCTCTGTAATCAGAGAACAGGGTATTGCGGTATTTCCTTATTTGGACGATATCTTGGTACTTGCTCAGTCTTCACATTCTGCAGAATCTCATACAAATCAACTTGTGTCGTTTCTTCAAAGACATGGTTGGAGGATCAATTCATCAAAGAGTTCGTTGATTCCTCAGACACAGGTAACCTTTTTGGGTTTTCAAATAGATTCAGTGTCCATGACCTTGTCTCTAACAGAAAAGAGACGTCTGAAATTGGTTTCAGCCTGTCGAAACCTTCAGTCTCAATCATTCCCTTCGGTAACTTTATGCATGGAAATTCTAGGTCTCATGACTGCGGCATCGGACGCGATCCCCTTTGCTCGTTTTCACATGCAACCTCTTCAGCTTTGTATGCTGAACCAGTGGTGCAGGGATTATACAAAGATATCACGATTAATATCCTTAAATCCCAATGTACGACACTCTCTGACGTGGTGGATAGATCACCATCGTTTAGTCCAAGGGGCTTCTTTTGTTCATCCAACCTGGACTGTGATCTCAACAGATGCGAGTCTGTCAGGTTGGGG
This sequence comes from Bombina bombina, assembly GCF_027579735.1. Lineage (NCBI taxonomy): Eukaryota > Metazoa > Chordata > Amphibia > Anura > Bombinatoridae > Bombina > Bombina bombina. The sequence continues at coordinate 246,641,962 of NC_069505.1, read as the reverse complement.
AGCTGTATGGGGATCTCTGACAGCGCAGAGGGTTTGGGAATCTCAGGAGGCGAGATTACCAATCAACATTTTGGAACTCCGTGCGATTTTCAGAGCTCTTCAGTTCTGGCCTCTTCTGAAGAGAGAATCGTTTATTTGTTTTCAGACAGACAATGTCACAACCGTGGCATATGTCAATCATCAGGGTGGGACTCACAGTCCTCAGGCTATGAAAGAAGTATCTCGGATACTTGTATGGGCGGAATCCAGCTCCTGTCTAATCTCTGCGGTTCACATCCCAGGTGTAGACAATTGGGAAGCGGATTATCTCAGTCGCCAGACGTTACATCCAGGACAATGGTCTCTTTACCCAGAGGTATTTCTTCAGATTGTTCAAATCTGGGGACTTCCAGAAATAGATCTGATGGCCTCTCATCTAAACAAGAAACTTCCCAGATATCTGTCCAGATCCAGGGATCCTCAGGCGGAGGCAGTGGACGCGTTGTCGCTTCCATGGAATTATCATCCTGCCTATATCTTTCCGCCTCTAGTTCTTCTTCCAAAAGTGATTTCCAAAATTCTAATGGAACGTTCGTTTGTACTGCTGGTGGCTCCAGCATGGCCTCACAGGTTTTGGTATGCGGATCTCATTCGGATGGCCAGTTGCCAACCTTGGACTCTTCCGTTAAGACCAGACCTTCTATCTCAAGGCCCTTTTTTCCATCAGGATCTCAAATCATTAAATTTGAAGGTATGGAAATTGAACGCTTGATTCTTAGTCATAGAGGTTTCTCTGACTCAGTAATTAATACTATGTTACAGGCTCGTAAATCTGTGTCTAGGAAGATTTATTATCGAGTCTGGAAGACTTACATTTCTTGGTGTTCTTCTCATAAATTCTCCTGGCATTCTTTTAGAATTCCTAGAATTTTACAGTTTCTTCAGGATGGTTTGGATAAAGGTTTGTCTGCAAGTTCCTTGAAAGGACAAATCTCTGCTCTTTCTGTTCTTTTTCACAGAAAGATTGCTAATCTTCCTGATATTCATTGTTTTGTACAGGCTTTGGTTCGTATCAAACCTGTCATTAAGTCAATCTCTCCTCCTTGGAGTCTTAATTTGGTTCTGAGGGCTTTACAAGCACCTCCTTTTGAACCTATGCATTCTTTGGATATTAAATTACTTTCTTGGAAAGTTCTGTTCCTTTTGGCCATCTCTTCTGCTAGAAGAGTTTCTGAGTTATCTGCTCTTTCTTGTGAATCTCCTTTTCTGGTTTTTCATCAGGATAAGGCAGTGTACTCTTGCTAATATGAAAGAAATGAATTTATCAGGTAAGTTCTTACATAAATTATGTTTTTTGGGGTGCTGTCCTTACAGCAGAGATCAGATGAGTCCTTCAGGACTGTAGTGGACACTGAATACACTAGCCTAGCTATCAATTTCCCTATAAAATCAGCAGCAGCTACACTATCCCTCCTCTCACTAAGAATGCAGGATCAGAATGAATCTAAAATGGCTGCTGTCCAGGAGCTGGGAGGGTCTGGGTGGGAGTGTCTGCTGCTGATTGGCTGAAATGTGTCTGCAGACTGTGAAATACAGGGTCAAAGTTTACTCAATGATGACGAATAGGGGGCGGATCGAACATCGCATATGTTCGCCCGCCGCGGCGAACGCGAACAAGCTATGTTCGCTGGGAACTATTCGCCGGCGAACAATTTGCGACATCACTAATATATACATGCACACCTATCTACTCACATACATACACATATATACATACACACATATCTACTCACATACATACACACATATCTACTCGCATACATACACATATTTAGATACACACACATCTACTCACATACATACACATATATACATGCACACATATCTACTCACATACATACACATATATTCATACACACATATCTACTCACATACATACACATATATACATACACACATATCTACTCACATACATAAATATATTTAGATACACACATATCAACTCACATATATATATATGCACACATATCTACTCACTTACATACACATAAATACATACACACATATATACTCACATACATATATATATATATATATATATATATATACATACACAAATATCTACTCACATACATACACATATATACATACACACATATCTACTCACATACACACATATCTACTAACATACATACACACATATCTACTCACATAAATACACATATATACATACACACATATCTACTCACATACATACACATATATACATACACACATATCTACTCACATACATACACATATATACATAAACACATATCTACTCACATACATACACATATATACATACACACATATCTACTCACATACATACAGATATATAGATACACACATATCTACTCACATACATACACATATATACATAAACACATATCTACTCACATACATACACATATATACATACACACATATCTACTCACATACATACACATATATACATACACACATATCTACTCACATACATAAACACATATCTACACACATACATACACATATTTACATACACGCATATCTACTCTCATACATACACATATATACATACACACATATCTACTCACATACATACACATATATACATACACACATATCTACTCACATACATACATATCTACTCACATGCATACACATATATACATACAAACATATCTACTCACATAGATACACATATATACATACACACATATCTACTCACATACACAAATATCTACTCACATACATACACATATATACATACACACATATCTACTCACATACATACACATATATACATACACACATATCTCCTCACATACACACATATCTACTAACATACATACACACACATCTACTCACATAGATACACATATATACATACACACATATCTACTCACATACATACACATATATACATACACACATATCTACTCACATACATACACATATATACATACACACATATCTACTCACATACATACACACATATCTACTCACATACATACACATATTTACATACACGCATATCTACTCACATACATACACATATATACATACACACATATCTACTCACATACATACACATATATACATACACACATATCTACTCACATACATACACATATATACATACACACATATCTACTCACATACATACACACATATCTACTCACATACATACACATATTTACATACACGCATATCTACTCACATACATACACATATATACATACACACATATCTACTCACATACATACACATATATACATACACACATATCTACTCACATACATACATATCTACTCACATGCATACACATATATACATACAAACATATCTACTCAATTAGATACACATATATACATACACACGTATCTACTAACATACATGCACATATAAATACACACATATCTACTCACATACATACACATATATGCATACACACATATCTACTCACATACACACACACATATCTACTCAAATTCATATACATATATACATACACTCAATCTACTCACATACATACACATATATACATACACACATATCTACGCACATACATACACCCATATCTACTCACATACATACAGACATATCTACTCACATACATACACATATATACATACAAACATATCTACTCACATAGATACACATATATACATACACACATATCTACTCACATACATACACATATATACATACACACATATCTACTCACATACACAAATATCTACTCACATACATACACATATATACATACACACATATCTACTCACATACATACATATCTACTAACATACATACATATCTACTCACATAGATACACATATATACATACACACATATCTACTCACATACATACACATATATACATACAAACATATCTACTCACATACATACACATATATACATAAACACATATCTACTCACATACATACACATATATACATACACACATATCTACTCACATACATACAGATATATAGATACACACATATCTACTCACATACATACACATATATACATAAACACATATCTACTCACATACATACACATATATACATACACACATATCTACTCACATACATACACATATATACATACACACATATCTACTCACATACATAAACACATATCTACACACATACATACACATATTTACATACACGCATATCTACTCTCATACATACACATATATACATACACACATATCTACTCACATACATACACATATATACATACACACATATCTACTCACATACATACATATCTACTCACATGCATACACATATATACATACAAACATATCTACTCAATTAGATACACATATATACATACACACGTATCTACTAACATACATACACATATATAAATACATACATATCTACTCACATACATACACATATATGCATACACACATATCTACTCACATACATACACATATATGCATACACACATATCTACTCACATACATACACACATATGCATACACACATATCTACTCACATACATACACACATATCTACTCAAATTCATATACATATATACATACACTCAATCTACTCACATACATACACATATATACATACACACATATCTACTCACATACATACACACATATCTACTCACATACATACACACATATCTACTCACATACATACACATATATACATACAAACATATCTACTCACATACATACACATATATACATACACACATATCTACTCACATACACAAATATCTACTCACATACATACACATATATACATACACACATATCTACTCACATACACAAATATCTACTCACATACATACACATATATACATACACACATATCTCCTCACATACACACATATCTACTAACATACATACACACACATCTACTCACATAGATACACATATATACATACACACATATCTACTCACATACATACACATATATACATACACACATATCTACTCACATACATACACATATATAGATACACACATATCTACTCACATACATAAACACGTATCTACTAACATACATACGCATATAAATACACAGATATCTACTCACATACATACACATATATGCATACACACATATCTACTCACATACATACACACATATCTACTCAAATTCATATACATATATACATACACTCAATCTACTCACATACATACACATATATACATACACACATATCTACTCACATACATACAGACATATCTACTCACATACATACACATATATACATACAAACATATCTACTCACATAGATACACATATATACATACACACATATCTACTCACATACACAAATATCTACTCACATACATACACATATATACATACACACATATCTACTCACATACACAAATATCTACTCACATACATACACATATATACATACACACATATCTACTCACATACACAAATATCTACTCACATACATACACATATATACATACACACATATCTACTCACATACACACATATCTACTAACATACATACACACATATCTACTCACATAGATACACATATATACATACACACATATCTACTCACATACATACACATATATACATACAAACATATCTACTCACATACATACACATATATACATAAACACATATCTACTCACATACATACACATATATACATACACACATATCTACTCACATACATACAGATATATAGCTACACACATATCTACTCACATACATACACATATATACATAAACACATATCTACTCACATACATACACATATATACATACACACATATCTACTCACATACATACACATATATACATACACACATATCTACTCACATACATAAACACATATCTACACACATACATACACATATTTACATACACACATATCTACTCTCATGCATACACATATATACATACACACATATCTACTCACATACATACACATATATACATACACACATATCTACTCACATACATACATATCTACTCACGTGCATACACATATATACATACAAACATATCTACTCAATTAGATACACATATATACATACACACGTATCTACTAACATACATACACATATATAAATACACACATATCTACTTATATGCATACACACATATCTACTCACATACATACACACATATGCATACACACATATCTACTCACATACATACACACATATCTACTAAAATTCATATACATATATACATACACTCAATCTACTCACATACATACACATATATACATACACACATATCTACTCACATACATACACACATATCTACTCACATACATACAGACATATCTACTCACATACATACACATATATGCATACAAACATATCTACTCACATAGATACACATATATACATACACACATATCTACTCACATACACAAATATCTACTCACATACATACACATATATACATACACACATATCTACTCACATACACAAATATCTACTCACATACATACACATATATACATACACACATATCTCCTCACATACACACATATCTACTAACATACATACACACACATCTACTCACATAGATACACATATATACATACACACATATCTACTCACATACATACACATATATACATACACACATATCTACTCACATACATACACATATATACATACACACATATCTACTCACATACATACACATATATAGATACACACATATCTACTCACATACATACACATATATACATAAACACATATCTACTCACATACATACACATATATACATACACACATATCTACTCACATACATACACATATATACATACACACATATCTACTTACATACATAAACACATATCTACTCACATACATACACATATTTACATACACGCATATCTACTCACATACATACACATATATACATACACACATATCTACTCACATACATACACATATATACATACACACATATCTACTCACATACATAAACATATATACATACACACATATCTACTCACATACATACACATATATACATACACACATATCTACTCACATACATACACATATATACATAAACACATATCTACTCACATACATACACATATATACATACACACATATCTACTCACATACATAAACATATATAGATACACACATATCTACTCACATACATACACATATATACATAAACACATATCTACTCACATACATACACATATATACATACACACATATCTACTCACATACATACACATATATACATACACACATATCTACTCACATACATAAACACATATCTACTCACATACATACACATATTTACATACACGCATATCTACTCACATACATACACACATATCTACTCACATACATATCTACTCATATGCATACACATATATACATACAAACATATCTACTCAATTAGATACACATATATAGATACACACATATCTACTAACATACATACACATATATAAATACACACATATCTACTCACATACATACACATATATGCACACACACATATCTACTCACATACATACACACATATCTACTCAAATTCATATACATATATACATACACTCAATCTACTCACATACATACACATATATACATACACACATATCTACTCACATACATACACACATATCTACTCACATACATACAGACATATCTTCTCACATACATACACATATATACATACAAACATATCTACTCACATAGATACACATATATACATACACACATATCTACTCACATACACAAATATCTACTCACATACATACACATATATACATACACACATATCTCCTCACATGCACACATATCTACTAACATACATACACACACATCTACTCACATAGATACACATATATACATACACACATATCTACTCACATACATACACATATATACATACACACATATCTACTCACATACATACACATATATACGTACACACATATCTACTCACATACATACACATATATACATACACACATATCTACTCACATACATACACATATATAGATACACACATATCTACTCACATACATACACATATATACATAAACACATATCTACTCACATACATACATACACATATATACATACACACATATCTACTCACATACATACACATATATACATACACACATATCTACTCACATACATAAACACATATCTACTCACATACATACACATATTTACATACACGCATATCTACTCACATACATACACATATATACATACACACATATCTACTCACATACATACACATATATACATAAACACATATCTACTCACATACATACACATATATACATAAACACATACCTACTCACATACATACACATATATACATACACACATATCTACTCACATACATACACATATATAGATACACACATATCTACTCACATACATACACATATATACATAAACACATCTACTCACATACATACACATATATACATACACACATATCTACTCACATACATACACATATATACATACACACATATCTACTCACATACATAAACACATATCTACTCACATACATACACATATTTACATACACGCATATCTACTCACATACATACACATATATACATACACACATATCTACTCATATGCATACACATATATACATACAAACATATCTACTCAATTAGATACACATATATAGATACACACGTATCTACTAACATACATACACTTATATAAATACACACATATCTACTCACATACATACACATATATGCACACACACATATCTACTCACATACATACACACATATCTACTCAAATTCATATACATATATACATACACTCAATCTACTCACATACATACACATATATACATACACACATATATACTCACATACATACACACATATCTACTCACATACATACAGACATATCTTCTCACATACATACACATATATACATACAAACATATCTACTCACATAGATACACATATATACATACACACATATCTACTTAGATAAATACACATATATACATACCCACATATCTACTCACATACATACACATATATACATACACACATATCTACTTACATACATACACACATATCTACTCACATACATACACATATATACATACACACATATCTGCTCACTTACATACACACATATCTACTTACATACATACACACATATCTACTTACATACATACACACATATCTGCTCACATACATACACATATATACATACACACATATCTACTTACATACATACACACATCTGCTTACATACATACACATATATATATATATATATATATATATATATACACACATATCTACTTACATACATACACATATCTACTCACATACATACACATATATACATACATACACATATATACATAGACACATATTTACTCACATACACACACATATATACACACACATATATCATACACTCCAACATGTTTCGAGCACGAAACATGTTGGAGTGTATGATATTGAGCTACTAGGCTGACGTGCTTAAGGCTGTGATATTGCTTTTGATTTTCTGTGACCATTCACAGTATATTTTAAAATGAATACTAATAAAGGTACTTTTTAACTTTACTCTCTCAGTCCATTTTCTGCTGGACTTTTCCACCTGTGTGGAAGCACTTGATTGCATTACTGTTTGGCGGTTTGTCCTGGCACTATACCGCTCCCAGCAGCTCTACAAACACTCCCTCTTAACGGACGCCCACCAAAGTGTTTATACTACTGGAGGAACAACCTCCCAACAACTACATGCCTGTGATTCACAGCGCTGGTACTGCTGAAAAAGGGAAACTCAGCCCCTGCATGACAAGAAGAAGGGTGAGTGAGTGCTTTGTTAAAATTTCTTTGTATATTTGAACTTCCTATACCAAACTACAGACCACTTTGGCACATATACATATTGTGGGACTATTCTATACGAATATAATCGCTCTTGGTGTTGAATATATATAAGGTCCACAGGTGTTATTGGAAGACCTATTTATACTTTTTCATATACATGTCACTATACCTGCATAACCTTTGAAGAGACAACACACCTTGAACAGATGGGAGTTATCCAATATACAATTTCATCCCTTTAGGTTTGCATATGACACAAATGCAAATTTAGGGATATTGTTCAGTTCTTTTTTCTTTATCAGAAGATTCTGCCTCAGATATTGACACTGACAAAACTTCATATTTATTTAAAATGGAGTATATTCGTTCTTTATTAAAAGAGGTGCTGATTGCATTAGATATGGAGGAGACTAGTCCTCTTGATATTAAAACCAGTAAACGTTTAAATTCGGTTTTTAAACCTCATGTAGGTATTCCAGAGGTTTTTCCAGTTCCTGATGCTATTTCAGATGTAATTTCTAGGGAAGGGAATAGTCTGGGTACTTCATTTACTCCTTCTCCAAGGTTTAAGAAGCTGTACTCTTTGCCGACTGATAGATTGGAGTTTTGGGAAAAGATCCCCAAAGTTGATGGGGCTATCTCTACTCTTGCTAAGCGTACTACTATTCCTACGGCGGATAGTACTTCTTTTAAAGATCCTTTAGATAGGAATCTTGAATCTTATCTAAGGAAGGCTTATTTATGTTCAGGTCATCTTCTTAGGCCTGCTATTTCTTTGGCTGATGTTGCTGCGGCTTCAACTTTTTGGTTGGAAACTTTAGCGCAACAAGTACCAGATCCTAATGTTTATAGCATTGTTAAGCTAATTCAACATGCTAATAATTTCATTTGTGATGCCATTTTTGATATCATTAGAATTGATGTCAGATATATGTCTTTAGCTATTTTAGCTAGAAGAGCTTTATGGCCTTAATCCTGGAATGCGGATATGACTTCTAAGTCAACGTTGCTATCTCTTTCTTTCCAAGGTAATACATTATTTGGTTCTCAGTTGGATTCTATAATTTCAACTGTCACTGGCCTCAGGATTGCCTCAGGATAAAAAATCTAAGGGTAAATTTAAGGCTGCTAACTGTTTTCGTTCCTTTCGACAGAATAAGGAACAGAAACCTGACCCTTCCCCTAAAGGAACGGTTTCCAATTGGAAGCCTTCTCCAGTCTGGAATAAATCCAAGCCTTTTAGAAAACCAAAATCAGCCCCCAAGTCTGCATGAAGGTGTGGCCCTCATTCCAGCGCAGCTGGTAGGGGGCAGACTACGATTTTTCAAAGATGTTTGGATCAATTCAACCCAAAATCATTGGATTCAGAACATTGTTTCTCAAGGGTACAGAATAGGTTTCAAGATAAGACCGCCTGTGAGAAGATTTTTTCTCTCACGCATTCCAGTAAACCCAGTAAAGGCTCAGGCTTTTCTGAAGTGTGTTTCAGACCAGGAGTTATCCGGGGTAATTGTGCCAGTTCCATATCTGGAACGGGGTCTGGGGTTTTATTCAAGTCTGTTCATTGTTCCAAAGAAAGAGAATTCTTTCAGACCAGTTCTGGATCTAAAAATGTTGAATCGTTATGTAAGAATACCAACATTCAAAATGGTGACTTTAAGGACTATTCTGCCTTTTGTTCAGCAAGGGCATTATGTGTCCACAATAGACTTACAGGATGTTTATCTTCATATTCCGATTCATCCAGATCACTATCAGTTCCTGAGATTCTCTTTTCTAGACAAGCGTTACGAATTTGTTGCTCTTCCTTTTGGCCTAGCAACAGCTCCAAGGATCTTTTCAAAGGTTCTCGGTGCCCTACTCTCTGTAATCAGAGAGCGGGTATTGCGGTGTTTCCTTATTTGGACGATATCTTGGTACTTGCTCAGTCTTTGCATTCTGCAGAATCTCACACGAATCAACTAGTGTTGTTTCTTCAAAGACATGGTTGGAGGATCAATTTACCAAAAAGTTCCTTGATTCCTCAGACAAGGGTAACCTTTTTAGGATTCCAAATAGATTCAGTATCCATGACTTTGTCTCTAACAGAGAAAAGACGTCTGAAATTGGTTTCAGCTTGTCGGAACCTTCAGTCTCAGTCATTCCCTTCAGTAGCTATGTGCATAGATTTTTTAGGTCTCATGACTGCAGCATCGAACGCGATCCCCTTTGCTCGTTTTCACATGAGACCTCTTCAGCTTTGTATGCTGAGCCAATGGTGCAGGGATTATACAAATATATCGCAATTAATATCCTTAAATCCCAATATTCGACTATTTCTGACATGGTGGTTAGATCACCATCGTTTAGTTCAAGGGGCCTCTTTTGTTCGTCCAACCTGGACTGTGATCACAACAGATGTGAGTCTTTCAGGTTGCGGAGCTGTCTGGGGATCTCTAACAGTGCAGGGGGTTTGGAAATCTCAAGAGGCGAGATTACCAATCAATATTTTAGAACTCCGTGCGATTCTAAGAGCTCTTCAGTTTTGGCCTCTTCTGAAGAGAGAACCGTTTATTTATTTTCAGACAGACAATGTCACAACTGTGGCGTATGTCAATCATCAAGGTGCGACTCACAGTCCTCAGGCTATGAAAGAAGTATCTCGGATACTTGCATGGGCGGAATCCAGCTCCTGTCTAATCTCTGCGGTCCATATCCCAGGTATAGACAATTGGGAAGCGGATTATCTCAGTCGCCAGTCTTTACATCCGGGAGAATGGTCTCTTCACCCAGATGTGTTTCTTCAGATTGTTCAGATGTGGGGGCTTCCAGAAATAGATCTGATGACTTCTCATCTAAACAGGAAACTTCCCAGATATCTGTCCAGGTCCAGGGATCCTCAGGCAGAAGCAGTGGATGTGTTGTCACTTCCTTGGAATTATCAACCTGCTTATATCTTTCCGCCTCTAGTTCTTCTTCCAAGAGTGATTTCCAAAATCATAATGGAGTGTTCATTTGTACTACTGGTGGCTCCAACTTGGCCACACAGGTTTTGGTATGCGGATCTTGTTCGGATGTCCAGTTGCCAACCTTGGCCACTTCCGTTAAGGCCAGACCTTCTATCTCAAGGTCCATTTTTCCATCAGGATCTCAAATCATTAAATTTGAAGATATGGAGATTGAACGCTTAGTACTTAGTCATAGAGGTTTCTCTGACTCAGTGATTAATACTATGTTGCAGGCTTGCAAATCTGTGCCTAGAAAGATTTATTACCGAGTTTGGAAGACTTACATTTCATGGTGTTCTTCTCATAAATTCTCTTGGCATTCTTTTAGAATTCCTAGAATTTTACAGTTTCTTCAGGATGGTTTGGATAAGGATTTGTCTGCAAGTTCTTTGAAAGGACAAATCTCTGCTCTTTCTGTTCTGTTTCACAGAAAAATTTCTAATCTTCCTGACATTCATTGTTTTGTACAGGCTTTGGTTCATATCAAACCTGTCATTAAGCCAATTTCTCCTCCTTGGAGTCTTACTTTGGTTTTGAGGGCTTTACAGGCTCCTCCGTTTGAGCCTATGCATTCTCTGGACATTAAATTACTTTCTTGGATAGTATTGTTTCTTTTGGCCATCTCTTCTGCTAGAAGAGTTTCTGTATTATCTGCTCTTTCTTGCGAGTCTCCTTTTCTGATTTTTCATCAAGATAAGGCGGTTTTGCGGACTTCATTTAAATTTTTACCTAAAGTTGTGAATTCTAACAACATTAGTAGAGAAATTGTTGTCCCTTCGTTGTGTCCTAATTCTAAGAATTCTTTGGAAAGATCTTTACATTCTTTGGACGTGGTAAGAGCTTTGAAATATTATGCTGAAGCTACTAAAGATTTCAGAAAGACTTCTAGTCTATTTGTTATCTTTTCTGGTTCTAGGAAAGGTCAGAAGGCTTCTGCCATTTCTTTGGCGTCTTGGTTAAAGCTTTTGATTCATCATGCTTATTTGGAGTCGGGTAAATCCCCGCCTCAGAGGATTACGGCTCATTCTACTAGGTCAGTTTCTACTTCCTGGGCTTTTAAGAATGAAGCTTCTGTTGATCAGATTTGCAAAGCAGCAACTTGGTCTTCTTTGCATACTTTTACTAAGTTCTACCATTTTGATGTTTTCTCTTCTTCAGAGGCAGTTCTTGGTAGAAAAGTTCTTCAGGCAGCTGTTTCAGTTTGATTCTTCTGCTTATATATTCAGTTTTTTTTCATTATAAAGATTAAAACTTTTGATTTGGGTTGTGGATTGATTTTTCAGCGGAATTGGCTATCTTTATTTTTATCCCTCCCTCTCTACTGACTCTTGCGAGGAAGTTCCACACCTTGGGTATTTGCTATCCCATACGACACTAGCTCATGGACTCTTGCCAATTACATGACAGAAAACATAATTTATGTAAGAACTTACCTGATAAATTCATTTATTTCATATTGGCAAGAGTCCATGAGGCCCACCCTTTTTTGTGGTGGTTATGATGTTTTTTGTATAAAGCACAATTTTTCCAATTCCTTGTTGATGCTTTCGCTCCTTTCTAATCACCCCACTTCTTGGCTATTCGTTAAACTGAATTGTGGGTGTGGTGGGGGGTGTATTTATAGGCATTTTGAGGTTTGGGAAACTTTGCCCCTCCTGGTAGGAATGTATATCCCATACATCACTAGCTCATGGACTCTTGCCAATATGAAAGAAATTAATTGATCAGGTAAGTTCTTACATAAATTATTTACCTTGGTGATTACCTTGTATCTAAGCCTCTGCAGACTGCCCTTATCTCTGTTATATTAATATACTTTTTACCTCTGTGATTACCCTGTATCTAAGCCTCTGCAGACTGGCCCTTATCTCAGTTATATTAATATACTTTTTACCTCTATGATTACCCTGTATCTAAGCCTCTGCAGACTGCTCCCTTATCTCAGTTATATTAATATACTTTTTACCTCTGTGATTACACTGTATCTAAGCCTCTGCAGACTGCTCCTTTATTTCAGTTCTTTTGACAGACTTGTATTTTTGCCAATCAGTGCTGACTTATAAGTAACTTCATAGGAGTGAGCACAATGTTATCTATATGGCATACATGAACTAGCACTGTCTGGCTTTGAAAAACTGCCAAATTGCATTCAGATAAGAGGCGGCCTTCAAGGAAATTTTTTATATGAGCCTCCTAGGTTTAGCTTTCAACTAAGAATACCAATAGAACAAAGCAAATTTGATGATAAAAGTAAATTGGAAAGTTGTTTAAAATTGCATGTCCTATCTGAATCATGAAAGTTTAATTTCGACTTGACTGTCCCTTTAACTTTAGGTCTCCAAGTGCACTAAATGTTTTATTGTTCTTCAAGAGCAACACATAACTCATAACACAACATAATGACCAGATTACAAGTGGAGCGCAAATTAATAAAATATAAAAAATAGCTCCCATGGACAGTTATTTTCCCATGTGGTATGCACAGTAACCAAACAGGTAGTCTGTCACCCATGTATAGTGAGTGCAACTTATGTCACTGTCACTCATTTACATGTACATGTGTGTTTCCTATAGCAGCAGGTCTATTTGATTGACAGGCATGCACATGTGTGTCCCCCTATAGCAGCAGGTCTGTTTGATTAAGTGGCATGTACATGTGTGTCCCCTATAGCAGTAGGTCTGTTTGATTGACAGGCATGCACATGTGTGTCCCCTATAGCAGCAGATCTATTTGATTGACAGGCATGTACATGTGTGTCCCCTATAGCAGCAGGTCTTTTTGATTGACAGGCATGTACATGTGTGTCCCCTATAGCAGCAGGTGTGTTTGATCGAAAGGCATGTACATGTGTGTCCCCTATAGCAGCAGGTCTGTTTGATTAAGTGGCATGTACATGTGTGTCCCCTATAGCAGCAGGTCTGTTTGATTAAGTGACATGTACATGTGTGTCCCCTATAGCAGTAGGTCTGTTTGATTGACAGGCATGCACATGTGTGTCCCCTATAGCAGCAGATCTATTTGATTGACAGGCATGTACATGTGTGTCCCCTATAGCAGCAGGTCTTTTTGATTGACAGGCATGTACATGTGTGTCCCCTATAGCAGCAGGTGTGTTTGATCGACAGGCATGTACATGTGTGTCCCCTATAGCAGCAGGTCTGTTTGATTAAGTGGCATGTACATGTGTGTCCCCTATAGCAGCAGGTCTGTTTGATTAAGTGACATGTACATGTGTGTCCCCTATAGCAGTAGGTCTGTTTGATTAAGTGGCATGCAAATGTGTGTCCCCTATAGCAGTAGGTCTGTTTGATTGGCAGGCATGTACATGTGTGTCCCCTATAGCAGCAGGTATATTTGATTGACAGGCATGTACATGTGTGTCCCCTATAGCAGCAGGTATATTGTGTGTCCCCTATAGCAGCAGGTATATTTGATTGACAGGCATGTACATGTGTGTCCCCTATAGCAGCAGGTGTGTTTGATCGACAGGCATGTACATGTGTGTCCCCTATAGCAGCAGGTCTTTTTGATTGACAGGCATGTACATGTGTGTCCCCTATAGCAGCAGGTGTGTTTGATCGACAGGCATGTACATGTGTGTCCCCTATAGCAGCAGGTCTGTTTGATTAAGTGGCATGTACATGTGTGTCCCCTATAGCAGCAGGTCTGTTTGATTAAGTGACATGTACATGTGTGTACCTATAGCAGTAGGTTGGATTGATTGACAGGCATGTACATGTGTGCCCCCTATAGCAGCAGGTCTGTTTGATTAAGTGGCATGTACATGTGTGTCCCCTATAGCAGCAGGTCTGTTTGATTAAGTGGCATGTACTTGTGTGTCCCCTATAGCAGTAGGTCTGTTTGATTGACAGGCATGCACATGTGTGTCCCCCATAACAGTGGATCTATTTGATTGACAGGCATGTACATGTGTGTCCCCTATAGCAGCAGGTCTTTTTGATTGACAGGCATGTACATGTGTGTCCCCTATAGCAGCAGGTGTGTTTGATCGACAGGCATGTACATGTGTGTCCCCTATAGCAGCAGGTCTGTTTGATTAAGTGGCATGTACATGTGTGTCCCCTATAGCAGCAGGTCTGTTTGATTAAGTGACATGTACATGTGTGTCCCCTATAGCAGTAGGTCTGTTCGATTAAGTGGCATGCACATGTGTGTCCCCTATAGCAGTAGGTATGTTTGATTGACAGACATGTACATGTGTGTGTCCTATAGCAGCAGGTCTATTTGATTGACAGGCATGTACATGCGTGTCCCCTATAGCAGCAGATCTGTTTGATTAAGTGGCATGTACATGTATGTCCCCTATAGCAGCAGGTCTGTTTGATTAAGTGGCATGTACATGTGTGTCTCCTATAGCAGGCATGCACATGTGTGTCCCCTATAGCAGCAGGTATATTTGATTGACAGGCATGTACATGTGTGTCCCCTATTGACAGGCATGTGCATGTGTGTCCCCTATAGCAGCAGGTATATTTGATTGACAGGCATGTACATGTGTGTCCCCCTATAACAGCAGGTGTGTTTGATCGACAGGCATGTACATGTGTGTAAACTATAGCAGCAGGTCTTTTTGATTGACAGGCATGTACATGTGTGTCCCCTATAGCAGCAGGTGTGTTTGATCAACAGGAATGTACATGTGTGTCCCCTATAGCAGCAGGTCTGTTTGATTAAGTGGCATGTACATGTGTGTCCCCTATAGCAGCAGGTCTGTTTGATTAAGTGGCATGTACATGTGTGTCCCCTATAGCAGTAGGTCTGTTTGATTGACAGGCATGCACATGTGTGTCCCCTATAGCAGTGGATCTATTTGATTGACAGGCATGTACATGTGTGTCCCCTATAGCAGCAGGTCTTTTTGATTGACAGGCATGTACATGTGTGTCCCCTATAGCAGCAGGTGTGTTTGATCGACAGGCATGTACATGTGTGTCCCCTATAGCAGCAGGTCTGTTTGATTAAGTGGCATGTACATGTGTGTCCCCTATAGCAGTAGGTCTGTTTGATTAAGTGGCATGCACATGTGTGTCCCCTATAGCAGTAGGTATGTTTGATTGACAGACATGTACATGTGTGTCCCCTATAGCAGCAGGTATATTTGATTGACAGGCATGTACATGTGTGTCCCCTATAGCAGCAGATCTGTTTGATTAAGTGGCATGTACATGTATGTCCCCTATAGCAGCAGGTCTGTTTGATTAAGTGGCATGTACATGTGTGTCCCCTATAGCAGCAGATCTGTTTGATTAAGTGGCATGTACATGTTTGTCCCCTATAGCAGCAGGTCTGTTTGATTAAGTGGCATGTACATGTGTGTCCCCTATAGCAGTTGGTCTGTTTGATTGACAGGCATGTACATGTGTGTCCCCTATAGCAGCAGGTCTGTTTGATTAAGTGGCATGTACATTTGTGTCCCCTATAGCAGTAGGTCTGTTTGATTGACAGGCATGTACATGTGTGTCCCCTATAGCAGTAGGTCTATTTGATTGACAGGCATATACATGTGTGTCCCCTATAGCAGTAGGTCTGTTTGATTGACAGGCATGAACATGTGTGTCCCCTATAGCAGTAGGTCTGTTTGATTGACAGGCATGTACATGTGTGTCCCCTATAGCAGCAGGTCTCTGACAGGCATGTACATTTGTGTCCCCTATAGCAGTAGGTCTGTTTGATTGACAGGCATGTACATGTGTGTTCCCTATAGCAGTAGGTCTGTTTGATTGACAGACATGTACATATGTGTACCCTATAGCAGTAGGTATGTTTGATTGACAGGCATGTACATGTGTGTCCCCTATAGCAGTAGGTCTGTTTGATTGACAGACATGTACATATGTGTACCCTATAGCAGTAGGTCTGTTTGATTGACAGGCATGTACATGTATGTCCCCTATAGCAGCAGGTGTGTTTGATCGACAGGCATGTACATGTGTGTCCCTTATAGCAGTAGGTCTGTTTGATTGACAGGCATATACATGTGTGTCCCCTATAGCAGTAGGTCTGTTTGATTGACAGGCATGAACATGTGTGTCCCCTATAGCAGTAGGTCTGTTTGATTGACAGGCATGTACATGTGTGTCCCCTATAGCAGCAGGTCTCTGACAGGCATGTACATGTGTGTCCCCTATAGCAGTAGGTCTGTTTGATTGACAGGCATGTACATGTGTGTCCCCTATAGCAGTAGGTCTGTTTGATTGACAGGCATGTACATATGTGTACCCTATAGCAGTAGGTCTGTTTGATTGACAGGCATGTACATGTATGTCCCCTATAGCAGCAGGTGTGTTTGATCGACAGGCATGTACATGTGTGTCCCTTATAGCAGTAGGTCTGTTTGATTGACAGGCATATACATGTGTGTCCCCTATAGCAGTAGGTCTGTTTGATTGACAGGCATGAACATGTGTGTCCCCTATAGCAGTAGGTCTGTTTGATTGACAGGCATGTACATGTGTGTCCCCTATAGCAGCAGGTCTCTGACAGGCATGTACATGTGTGTCCCCTATAGCAGTAGGTCTGCTTGATTGACAGGCATGTACATGTGTGTCCCCTATAGCAGTAGGTCTGTTTGATTGACAGACATGTACATATGTGTACCCTATAGCAGTAGGTCTGTTTGATTAAGTGGCATGTACATGTATGTCCCCTATAGCAGCAGGTCTGTTTGATTAAGTGGCATGTACATGTGTGTCCCCTATAGCAGGCATGTACATGTGTGTCCCCTATAGCAGCAGGTATATTGTGTGTCCCCTATAGCAGCAGGTATATTTGATTGACAGGCATGTACATGTGTGTCCCCTGTTGACAGGCATGTGCATGTGTGTCCCCTATAGCAGCAGGTATATTTGATTGACAGGCATGTACATGTGTGTCCCCTATAGCAGCAGGTGTGTTTGATCGACAGGCATGTACATGTGTGTCCCCTATAGCAGCAGGTCTGTTTGATTAAGTGGCATGTACATGTGTGTCCCCTATAGCAGCAGGTCTGTTTGATTAAGTGACATGTACATGTGTGTACCTATAGCAGTAGGTTGGATTGATTGACAGGCATGTACATGTGTGTCCCCTATAGCAGCAGGTCTGTTTGATTAAGTGGCATGTACATGTGTGTCCCCTATAGCAGCAGGTCTGTTTGATTAAGTGGCATGTACTTGTGTGTCCCCTATAGCAGTAGGTCTGTTTGATTGACAGGCATGCACATGTGTGTCCCCCATAACAGTGGATCTATTTGATTGACAGGCATGTACATGTGTGTCCCCTATAGCAGCAGGTCTTTTTGATTGACAGGCATGTACATGTGTGTCCCCTATAGCAGCAGGTGTGTTTGATCGACAGGCATGTACATGTGTGTCCCCTATAGCAGCAGGTCTGTTTGATTAAGTGGCATGTACATGTGTGTCCCCTATAGCAGCAGGTCTGTTTGATTAAGTGACATGTACATGTGTGTCCCCTATAGCAGTAGGTCTGTTCGATTAAGTGGCATGCACATGTGTGTCCCCTATAGCAGTAGGTATGTTTGATTGACAGACATGTACATGTGTGTGTCCTATAGCAGCAGGTCTATTTGATTGACAGGCATGTACATGCGTGTCCCCTATAGCAGCAGGTCTGTTTGATTAAGTGGCATGTACATGTGTGTCCCCTATAGCAGCAGGTCTGTTTGATTAAGTGACATGTACATGTGTGTCCCCTATAGCAGTAGGTCTGTTCGATTAAGTGGCATGCACATGTGTGTCCCCTATAGCAGTAGGTATGTTTGATTGACAGACATGTACATGTGTGTGTCCTATAGCAGCAGGTCTATTTGATTGACAGGCATGTACATGCGTGTCCCCTATAGCAGCAGATCTGTTTGATTAAGTGGCATGTACATGTATGTCCCCTATAGCAGCAGGTCTGTTTGATTAAGTGGCATGTACATGTGTGTCTCCTATAGCAGGCATGCACATGTGTGTCCCCTATAGCAGCAGGTATATTTGATTGACAGGCATGTACATGTGTGTCCCCTATTGACAGGCATGTGCATGTGTGTCCCCTATAGCAGCAGGTATATTTGATTGACAGGCATGTACATGTGTGTCCCCCTATAACAGCAGGTGTGTTTGATCGACAGGCATGTACATGTGTGTAAACTATAGCAGCAGGTCTTTTTGATTGACAGGCATGTACATGTGTGTCCCCTATAGCAGCAGGTGTGTTTGATCAACAGGAATGTACATGTGTGTCCCCTATAGCAGCAGGTCTGTTTGATTAAGTGGCATGTACATGTGTGTCCCCTATAGCAGCAGGTCTGTTTGATTAAGTGGCATGTACATGTGTGTCCCCTATAGCAGTAGGTCTGTTTGATTGACAGGCATGCACATGTGTGTCCCCTATAGCAGTGGATCTATTTGATTGACAGGCATGTACATGTGTGTCCCCTATAGCAGCAGGTCTTTTTGATTGACAGGCATGTACATGTGTGTCCCCTATAGCAGCAGGTGTGTTTGATCGACAGGCATGTACATGTGTGTCCCCTATAGCAGCAGGTCTGTTTGATTAAGTGGCATGTACATGTGTGTCCCCTATAGCAGTAGGTCTGTTTGATTAAGTGGCATGCACATGTGTGTCCCCTATAGCAGTAGGTATGTTTGATTGACAGACATGTACATGTGTGTCCCCTATAGCAGCAGGTATATTTGATTGACAGGCATGTACATGTGTGTCCCCTATAGCAGCAGATCTGTTTGATTAAGTGGCATGTACATGTATGTCCCCTATAGCAGCAGGTCTGTTTGATTAAGTGGCATGTACATGTGTGTCCCCTATAGCAGCAGATCTGTTTGATTAAGTGGCATGTACATGTTTGTCCCCTATAGCAGCAGGTCTGTTTGATTAAGTGGCATGTACATGTGTGTCCCCTATAGCAGTTGGTCTGTTTGATTGACAGGCATGTACATGTGTGTCCCCTATAGCAGCAGGTCTGTTTGATTAAGTGGCATGTACATGTGTGTCCCCTATAGCAGTAGGTCTGTTTGATTGACAGGCATGTACATGTGTGTCCCCTATAGCAGTAGGTCTATTTGATTGACAGGCATATACATGTGTGTCCCCTATAGCAGTAGGTCTGTTTGATTGACAGGCATGAACATGTGTGTCCCCTATAGCAGTAGGTCTGTTTGATTGACAGGCATGTACATGTGTGTCCCCTATAGCAGCAGGTCTCTGACAGGCATGTACATTTGTGTCCCCTATAGCAGTAGGTCTGTTTGATTGACAGGCATGTACATGTGTGTTCCCTATAGCAGTAGGTCTGTTTGATTGACAGACATGTACATATGTGTACCCTATAGCAGTAGGTCTGTTTGATTGACAGGCATGTACATGTGTGTCCCCTATAGCAGTAGGTCTGTTTGATTGACAGACATGTACATATGTGTACCCTATAGCAGTAGGTCTGTTTGATTGACAGGCATGTACATGTATGTCCCCTATAGCAGCAGGTGTGTTTGATCGACAGGCATGTACATGTGTGTCCCTTATAGCAGTAGGTCTGTTTGATTGACAGGCATATACATGTGTGTCCCCTATAGCAGTAGGTCTGTTTGATTGACAGGCATGAACATGTGTGTCCCCTATAGCAGTAGGTCTGTTTGATTGACAGGCATGTACATGTGTGTCCCCTATAGCAGCAGGTCTCTGACAGGCATGTACATGTGTGTCCCCTATAGCAGTAGGTCTGTTTGATTGACAGGCATGTACATGTGTGTCCCCTATAGCAGTAGGTCTGTTTGATTGACAGGCATGTACATATGTGTACCCTATAGCAGTAGGTCTGTTTGATTGACAGGCATGTACATGTATGTCCCCTATAGCAGCAGGTGTGTTTGATCGACAGGCATGTACATGTGTGTCCCTTATAGCAGTAGGTCTGTTTGATTGACAGGCATATACATGTGTGTGTCCTATAGCAGTAGGTCTGTTTGATTGACAGGCATGAACATGTGTGTCCCCTATAGCAGTAGGTCTGTTTGATTGACAGGCATGTACATGTGTGTCCCCTATAGCAGCAGGTTTCTGACAGGCATGTACATGTGTGTCCCCTATAGCAGTAGGTCTGCTTGATTGACAGGCATGTACATGTGTGTCCCCTATAGCAGTAGGTCTGTTTGATTGACAGACATGTACATATGTGTACCCTATAGCAGTAGGTCTGTTTGATTAAGTGGCATGTACATGTATGTCCCCTATAGCAGCAGGTATGTTTGATTAAGTGGCATGTACATGTGTGTCCCCTATAGCAGCAGGTATATTGTGTGTCCCCTATAGCAGCAGGTATATTTGATTGACAGGCATGTACATGTGTGTCCCCTGTTGACAGGCATGTGCATGTGTGTCCCCTATAGCAGCAGGTATATTTGATTGACAGGCATGTACATGTGTGTCCCCTATAGCAGCAGGTGTGTTTGATCGACAGGCATGTACATGTGTGTCCCCTATAGCAGCAGGTCTTTTTGATTGACAGGCATGTACATGTGTGTCACCTATAGCAGCAGGTGTGTTTGATCGACAGGAATGTACATGTGTGTCCCCTATAGCAGCAGGTCTGTTTGATTAAGTGGCATGTACATGTGTGTCCCCTATAGCAGTAGGTCTGTTTGATTGACAGGCATGCACATGTGTGTCCCCTATAGCAGTGGATCTATTTGATTGACAGGCATGTACATGTGTGTCCCCTATAGCAGCAGGTCTTTTTGATTGACAGGCATGTACATGTGTGTCCCCTTTAGCAGCAGGTGTGTTTGATCGACAGGCATGTACATGTGTGTCCCCTATAGCAGCAGGTCTGTTTGATTAAGTGGCATGTACATGTGTGTCCCCTATAGCAGTAGGTCTGTTTGATTAAGTGGCATGCACATGTGTGTCCCCTATAGCAGTAGGTATGTTTGATTGACAGACATGTACATGTGTTTCCCCTATAGCAGCAGGTCTATTTGATTGACAGGCATGTACATGCGTATCCCCTATAGCAGCAGATCTGTTTGATTAAGTGGCATGTACATGTATGTCCCCTATAGCAGCAGGTCTGTTTGATTAAGTGGCATGTACATGTGTGTCCCCTATAGGAGCAGATCTGTTTGATTAAGTGGCATGTACATGTGTGTCCCCTATAGCAGCAGGTCTGTTTGATTAAGTGGCATGTACATGTGTGTCCCCTATAGCAGTAGGTCTGTTTGATTGACAGGCATGCACATGTGTCCCCCCTATAGCAGCAGGTCTATTTGATTGACAGGTATGTACATGTGTGTTTCCCCTATAACAGAAGGTTTGTTTGATTGACAGGCATGCACATGTGTGTCCCCTATAGCAGCAGATCTATTTGATTGACAGGCATGTACATGTGTGTCCCCTATAGCAGCAGATCTTTTTGATTGACAGGCATGTACATGTGTGTCCCCTATAGCAGTAAGTCTGTTTGATTGACAGGCATGTACATGTGTGTCCCCTATAGCAGTAGGTCTGTTTGATTGACAGACATGTACATGTGTGTCCCCTATAGCAGTTGGTCTGTTTGATTGACAGGCATGTACATGTGTGTCCCCTATAGCAGCAGGTCTGTTTGATTTAGTGGCATGTACATGTGTGTCCCCTATAGCAGTAGGTCTGTTTGATTGACAGGCATGTACATGTGTGTCCCCTATAGCAGTAGGTCTATTTGATTGACAGGCATATACATGTGTGTCCCCTATAGCAGTAGGTCTGTTTGATTGACAGGCATGTACATGTGTGTCCCCTATAGCAGTAGGTCTATTTGATTGACAGGCATATTCATGTGTGTCCCCTATAGCAGTAGGTCTGTTTGATTGACAGGCATGAACATGTGTGTCCCCTATAGCAGTAGGTCTGTTTTATTGACAGGCATGTACATGTGTGTCCCCTATAGCAGCAGGTCTCTGACAGGCATGTACATGTGTGTCCCCTATAGCAGTAGGTCTGTTTGATTGACAGGCATGTACATGTGTGTCCCCTATAGCAGTAGGTCTGTTTGATTGACAGACATGTACATATGTGTACCCTATAGCAGTAGGTCTGTTTGATTGACAGGCATGTACATGTGTGTCCCCTATAGCAGTAGGTCTGTTTGATTGACAGACATGTACATATGTGTACCCTATAGCAGTAGGTCTGTTTGATTGACAGGCATGTACATGTATGTCCCCTATAGCAGCAGGTGTGTTTGATCGACAGGCATGTACATGTGTGTCCCCTATAGCAGCAGGTCTCTGACAGGCATGTACATGTGTGTCCCCTATAGCAGTAGGTATGTTTGATTGACAGGCATGTACATGTGTGTCCCCTATAGCAGTAGGTCTGTTTGATTGACAGACTTGTACATATGTGTACCCTATAGCAGTAGGTCTGTTTGATTGACAGGCATGTACATGTGTGTCCCCTATAGCAGTAGGTCTGTTTGATTGACAGGCATGTACATGTGTGTCCCCTATAGCAGCAGTTCTCTGACAGGCATGTACATGTGTGTCCCCTATAGCAGTAGGTCTGTTTGATTGACAGGCATGTACATGTGTGTCCCCTATAGCAGTAGGTCTGTTTGATTGACAGACATGTACATATGTGTACCCTATAGCAGTAGGTCTGTTTGATTGACAGGCATGTACATGTATGTCCCCTATAGCAGCAGGTGTGTTTGATCGACAGGCATGTACATTTGTGTCCCTTATAGCAGTAGGTCTGTTTGATTGACAGGCATATACATGTGTATCCCCTATAGCAGTAGGTCTGTTTGATTGACAGGCATGAACATGTGTGTCCCCTATAGCAGTAGGTCTGTTTGATTGACAGGCATGTACATGTGTGTCCCCTATAGCAGCAGGTCTCTGACAGGCATGTACATGTGTGTCCCCTATAGCAGTAGGTCTGTTTGATTGACAGGCATGTACATGTGTGTCCCCTATAGCAGTAGGTCTGTTTGATTGACAGACATGTACATATGTGTACCCTATAGCAGTAGGTCTGTTTGATTGACAGGCATGTACATGTATGTCCCCTATAGCAGCAGGTGTGTTTGATCGACAGGCATGTACATGTGTGTCCCTTATAGCAGTAGGTCTGTTTGATTGACAGGCATGTGCATGTGTGTCCCCTATAGCAGCAGGTCTGTTTGATTGACAGGCATGTGCATGTGTGTCCCCTATAGCAGTAGGTCTGTTTGATTGACAGGCATGTACATGTGTGTTCCCTATAGCAGCAGGTCTCAAATTGACAGGCATGTACATGTGTGTCCCCTATAGCAGCAGGTATGTTTAATTGACAGGCATGTACATGTGTGTCCCCTATAGCAGCAGGTCTATTTGATTGACAGGCATGTACATGTGTGTCCCCTATAGCAGCAGGTCTATTTATTGACATGCATGCACGTGTGTCCCCTATAGCAGCAGATCTGTTTGATTGACAGGCATGTACATGCATGTCCCCTATAGCAGCAGGTCTGTTTTATTGACAGGCATGTACATGTGTGCCCCCTATAGCAGCAGGTCTCTGATTGACAGGCATGTACATGCGTGTCCCCTATAGCAGTAGGTCTGTTTGATTGACAGACATGTACATGTGTGTCCCCTATAGCAGTAGGTCTGTTTGATTGACAGACATGTACATGTGTGTCCCCTACAGAAGCAGGTCTGTTTGATTGACAGGCATGTACATGTGTGTCCCCTATAGCAGCAGGTCTCTGATTGACAGGCATGCTGCACTCACCATGGTCAAATCTATAAACAGTTAAGGGTTATATTTTATCTTTGAAACATATTGCTTTATTTTTTTGTGCTATTTAGACAATAGACTAGAGTGACTTTTTAAGATTTCACAAAGTTTTAACCCTTTACTACATCTTAAAGCATCCTGGCATTAGCAAAGCATTAAATACAGATGCGATGGCAGCAGAATAAACTTGCACTGTACAGAGTGGTCATGAGCTAAGGGAAATAACACAGGATTCTGACAACCACTTAATCAGGAGCTTATATAAAACATGAACATCCAACCTGCTAAAACAAGTGGAATTTATTTTTCACACTCTATGACTCAAATTTCATTCTGAGATATTTTATTAATCAAAAGAAAATGTATGCTTCATTGTTAGATTTCAAACAAACAATTCTTTAGAATAATAATTGCAAACATTTATAAAATAATCATTACAAACATTTATAAAAGCAGGTACTTATAACTGTTGTCCCATTATACAGACAATTTAAACATAACTTCACTTCTGGTCTCCTGTCTCAGGATACTGATATATGTGCTCCAGCTCTCCTGTTCCTCTGGCAGGTGGGTAACAAGCAAGACTCACTATATCATTGCCCTATACACAGTCTCAGGATACTGATATATGTGCTCCAGCTCTCCTGTTCCTCTGGCAGGTGGGTAATAGGGAGACTCACTATAGCATTGCCCTATACACAGTCTCAGGATACTGATATATGTGCTCCAGCTCTCCTTTTCATCTGGGGAGGTGGGTAACAAGTGAGACTCACTATAGCATTGCCCTATACACAGTCTCAGGATACTGATATATGTGCCCCAGCTCTCCTGTTCCTCTGGGGGGTGGGTAACAAGTGAGACTCGCTATAGCATTGCCCTATACACAGTCTCAGGATACTGATATATGTGCTCCAGCTCTCCTGTTCCTTGGGGGAGGATGGTAACAAGCGAGACTCACTATAGCATTGCCCTATACACAGTCTCAGGATACTGATATATGTGCTACAGCTCTCCTGTTCCTTTGGGGAGGTGGGTAACAAGCGAGACTCACTATAGCATTGCCCTATACACAGTCTCAGGATACTGATATATGTGCTCCAGCTCTCCTTTTCATCTGGGGAGGTGGGTAACAAGTGAGACTCACTATAGCATTGCCCTATACACAGTCTCAGGATACTGATATATGTGCTCCAGCTCTCCTGTTCCTTGAGGGAGGATGGTAACAAGCGAGACTCACTATAGCATTGCCCTATACACAGTTTCAGGATACTGATATATGTGCTCTAGCTCTCCTGTTCCTTGGGGAAGGATGGTAACAAGCGAGACTCACTATAGCATTGCCCTATACACAGTCTCAGGATACTGATATATGTGCTCCAGCTCGCTTTTTCCTCTGGGGAGGTGGGTAACAAGTGAGACTCACTATAGCATTGCCCTATACACAGTCTCAGGATAAAGATGTGCTCCAGCTCTCCTGTTCCTCGGGGAGGTGGGTAACAAGTGCGACTTACCTTAGCATTGCCCTATACACAGTCTCAGGATACTGATATATGTGCTCCAGCTCTCCTGTGCCTCGGGGGAGGTGGGTAACAAGTGAGACTCACTATAGCATTTCCCTATAAACAGTCTCAGGATACTGGTATATGTGCTCCAGCTCTCCTGTTCCTCGGGTGAGGTGGGTAACAAGTGAGGCTCACTATAGCATTGCCCTATACACAGTCTCAGGATACTGATATATGTGCTCCAGCTCGCTTTTTCCTCTGGGGAGGTGGGTAACAAGTGAGACTCACTATAGCATTGCCCTATACACAGTCTCAGGATACAGATGTGCTCCAGCTCTCCTGTTCCTCGGGGAGGTGGGTAACAAGTGCGACTTACCTTAGCATTGCCCTATACACAGTCTCAGGATACTGATATATGTGCTCCAGCTCTCCTGTGCCTCGGGGGAGGTGGGTAACAAGTGATACTCACTATAGCATTGCCCTATAAACAGTCTCAGGATACTGATATATGTGCTCCAGCTCTCCTGTTCCTCGGGTGAGGTGGGTAACAAGTGAGGCTCACTATAGCATTGCCCTATACACAGTCTCAGGATACTGATATATGTGCTCCAGCTCTCCTGTTCCTCGGGGGAGGTGGGTAACAAGTGAGACTCACTATAGCATTGCCCTATACACAGTCTCAGGATACTGATGTGCTCCAGCTCTCCTGATCCTCGGGGGAGGTGGGTAACAAGCAAGACTCACTATAGCATTGCCCTATACACAGTCTCAGGATACTGATATATGTGCTCCAGCTCTCCTGTTCCTTTGGGGAGGTGGGTTACAAGCGAGACTCACTATAGCATTGCCCTATACACAGTCTCAGGATACTGATATATGTACTCCAGCTCTCCTGTTCCTCAGGGGAGGTGGGTAAAAAGTGAGACTCACTATCGCATTGCCCTATATACAGTCTCAGGATACTGATATATGTGCTCCAGCTCTCCTGTTACTCGGGGGAGGATGGTAACATTGCCCTATACACAGTCTCAGGATACTGGTATATGTGCTCCAGCTCTCCTGTTCCTCGGGGGAGGTTGGTAACAAGTGAGATTCACTATAGCATTGCCCTATACACAGTCTCAGGATACTGGTGTGCTCCAGCTCTCCTGTTCCTTTAGGGGGGAGGTGGGTAATAAGCAAGACTCACTATAGCATTGCCCTATACACAGTCTCAGGATACTGATATATGTGCCCCAGCTCTCCTGATCCTCAGGGGAGATGGGTAACAAATGAGACTCACTATAGCATTGCCCTTTACACAGTTTTAGGATGCTGATGTGTTCCAGCTCTCCTGTTCCTTGGGGGAGGTGAGTAACAAGCGAGACTCACTATAGCATTGCCCTATACAAAAGTTCTGTTCCACAGGGTAGATACCATTTGAGACTCATTGTCCTCTACACAATCTCAGTTTAACTGCAGAATGCACTCAAGGTTTTCTATCCTTCTGGGGAAGTCACAACTGTCACACTTTTAGCAAGCCTGGAACACCATTTGAAGTCCCTTAATGTCAGTATAACTGAATACACTCTATGGGGCCTATTTATGAAATGTCTGTCGGACCTGATCCGACAGTGCGGATCAGGTCCGACAGACATCGCTGAATGTGGAGAACAATAGCTGCTGGTGCAACGCCGCCCCCTGCAGACTCGCAGCCAATCAAAAATAATAAACACTAAAATCATGAAAAATAAAAAACACTAAGATTACAAAAAATAATAAACGAAATTATCAAAAATAAAAACAATTAAACCTAATCTAATAGCCCTTTTTCTGTGGCTGGAGTCTTGTCGGTAGAGGCTCTACCGCTCACTTCAGCCAAGACTCTAAATACCAGCGTTAGGCAGATCCCATTGAAAAGATAGGATACGCAATTGGCGTAAGGGGATCTGCGGTATGGAAAGTATGAAAGTGAGCATTAGACCCTTTCCTGCCTGACTCTAAATACCAGTGGCCGGCCAAAAGCAGCGTTAGGACCCCTTAACGCTGCTTTTGACGGCTAACGCAGAACTCTAAATCTAGCCGTTAGTGTTTTTTATTTTTCGTGATTTTAGTGTTTATTATTTTTAGTAAACTTTTTTAAAAAAAATTCATAGTGTTAGGTTTTTTTTAGTTTGTAATTTAGATTTTTTTAATTGGTAGTATTTTTTATTTTCTTAGATTAGTTATGTTAGGCTAATTTATAGTTTAATGTTAGGTTTATTTTTATTTCACAGGTAAATTTTTATTTATTTAAATAGAGTTATATTGTAATTTTAATTTAAAGTTAGGGGGGGTGTTATGTTTAGGGGTTAATAGTTTAATTTAGTGTTTTGCAATGTGGGGGGCCAGCGGTTTAGGGGTTAATAGGTTTATTTAGTGGCGGAGATGTGGGAGGCCGGAGGTTTAGGGGTTGATAACTTTATTTAGTGGTGGCGATGTCGGGGAGCCACAGAATAGGGGTTAATAACTTTATTATAGTGGCGGGGATGTCAGGGAGCGGAGGTTTATGTGGTTAATATATATTTAAATAGTCTTGGCGATCTGGGTGGGCAGCAGATTAGGGGTTAATAGGTTTATTTAATACTCGCAATGTGGGTGGACAGCAGATTAGAGGTTAATAAGTTTAATATTGTATTTGTGATGCAGTAGAGCTGCGGTTTAGGGTTTATTAGGTAGTTTATGGGTGTTAGTGTACTTTGTAACAGATAAAGTTATGAGTTTTGTAACGCAAGCATTTTAGCCTCACATCATAACCTGTAATTCCAGCGCTATGGAAATCCCACGCAAAAACGTAATTTCTTTTACAAGATATGACGAGTCCACGGATTTCATCCTTACTTATGGGATATCGCCTCCTGGTCAGCAGGAGGAGACAAAGAGCTCCACAGCAGAGCTGTATATATAGCCCCTCCCTTCCCTCCCCCTCCAGTCATTTTCTTTGCCTGCGTTAGTGATATGAGTGAGGTAAAGTGAGGTGTTAGTTTAGATTCTTCAATCAAGAGTTTTTTATTTTTAAATGGTGCCGATGTGTACTATTTTTTTTTAGGAACAGTTTCTGGAAGTTATGATGATGGGAACTGGTGAGGTTTTATCCTGCACTGTGCCTCCCATCATTATACTGCTCCTCAGTATTGGTCTTAGAGAGAATTAACTAAGGAAAAAAAAAAAGGAGGTCTGTGAATTAGCACAAGAATGGCTTCCCTGAAAAAAGAGGTAAGTTCCAGAAGACCTCTAAACAATAAATATAAAAACCAAATACAGGGTGCGCTAATGAAAGCTGCTAATCAAGAGGATTGAGTGGAACTAATAATTGCAGAATATGTAAAAAACAAGTGGATAAGATAATATCATAAAATATATTTTAATACATTAAAATGAACCCTAATATAAATGAACTAACAATGAAAATAATTAGGAATGAACTCTAAATGAAAAATAACAAAAAGTATAAAAATATATTGATGAAACATAAAATAAAATTAAATAAA
Source organism: Bombina bombina (assembly GCF_027579735.1). Lineage (NCBI taxonomy): Eukaryota > Metazoa > Chordata > Amphibia > Anura > Bombinatoridae > Bombina > Bombina bombina. The sequence continues at coordinate 246,610,338 of NC_069505.1, read as the reverse complement.
ATTAAATAAAACCACCGGTGGAAAAAATCAGGAAGAAAAAATGGAAAAAATGGAAGTCCGTTAGGGGCTTAAAAATGTATCCAAATAAACACAGTTCATAGGTTAAAATTGCAAATGAAAAAATATATATGTAGTGGAAGTCTTGAAAAAGGCTACATCAGCTGAAACGCGTTGATCCGCAACATCGAGATTGTTTTACTACCAAGTTTTATATAATACACAGAGCGCTCTGTTGTTTTCCACTTTGGAACTCTTCGTAAACAATCCTAACTGCTATGTAACATTTTTTTCCATCTCATCAACAAGTTTGGCTAGCTGTGACGATCAGAATCTGCAGACATCACTTACACGCTGAATCACAGACCACCCGGTAATCCGTGCATCTAATTGGAACAAAATATCACGTGACCCCGCACACGCTGCACAATCCGGCAAACCACAGTACACGCTGGAGCGATACTGCTCACCTGAAAGGTAATTTCTTAACCACCAAGGGTCTAACGTGTTTACTTCGGACCTACTACTCTAACACACGGAGAAGCAAACAGAAAATAGCTTCGTATTCTGGGTGAGTCCAACTTGTAAGATGAATCATTTATGTTACTGACTTTTCCATTTGAATGCAGATCGTCTTTGTAGCCATCGACGGAACTTTCTACCCGAATGTTACATTGATGCAAAATCACATTGATACAGCCACACAGACTGACTTAGCTGCTTTCCGTGCTCTCATTTGACTTCCACTACATATATATTTTTTCATTTGCAATTTTAACCTATGAACTGTGTTTATTTGGATACATTTTTAAGCCCCTAACGGACTTCCATTTTTTCCATTTTTTCCATTTTTTCTTCCTGATTTTTTCCACCGGTGGTTTTATTTAATTTTATTTAATTTTATTTTATGTTTCATCAATATATTTTTATACTTTTTGTTATTTTTCATTTAGAGTTCATTCCTAATTATTTTCATTGTTAGTTCATTTATATTAGGGTTCATTTTAATGTATTAAAATATATTTTATGATATTATCTTATCCACTTGTTTTTTACATATTCTGCAATTATTAGTTCCACTCAATCCTCTTGATTAGCAGCTTTCATTAGCGCACCCTGTATTTGGTTTTTATAGAGAATTAACTAAGACCTATCTGTCCTTCACAGGACCTCAGGAGGGAGAAGAGGCCTCTTGACACTGTGATTTCTCATGTTGTTCCTCAACATGAAGGTAAGTGCAGTCTTTTCTTTCTGGGGCTCTGCAGCTTATCTCAGAAGTGACTGTGCTAAGACCTTGTTTTATATCAAACACAGACTTAAGGCTTAATTAGGCAGTATTCAGATCTCACTAATACTAAGGGATTCTCAACTGTCATATTGGTTTTATCTGTGGCATTATGCAGATTCTCACTAACAGGGACTGAGAACCGTCATATTGCATATATTTTTTTCCCAGACATTCTAGTGAGACTCAGAGGGACTAGAAGCGCTGGGGGATCATGGTGACACACAATATTTGGGCTACTTTTATTCAAGGCTGACGCTGGGAGTAATATAGGCATATGCAGACATAAGAAGGAACGTTTCTGATTATTAGGTTTCCGAAACATGGTGGCTCTGTTTGCAGTTCTCCGTTGCTTGTTTATGCCCACGATGGGCGGAGCTTAGTGTTAGCTTTCACGCAGTTGTTTTTAGCTGGGTTCCGACAGCAGCACTTTCTTCTCAGCTCCTAGTGCGCTTGTTGACATATAGTGCAGGCGATCGTAGGTGTGCCGGGTGAGAGGTCTCAACACAGGTGGAGGTAGGAGCCGCAGCAGAGCTGCAGCGGGGTGACTGAGTTTGGCTTTTTTTCTCATAAAACTGTATTATTGTCCCCTTAAAGCTATATGACTTAGGAATGAAAAATAAGATTAATTAAGGTTTATTTTTTGGCCTATACGGACGTTTTGTTACAGAGATGGTTTTTCTTTTAAAGACACAGTACCTACTCTGTTATTAAAAATTTATTTAAACGACCAACTTTGCTTGATTTGCTGTGTATCATGGAGGACATTGAACAAAGCACATGTCCTATGTGTCTAAATGCCATTGTAGAACCCCCTGTTACCCTATGTGATACTTGTTTAGAGAGGGCCTTACAATGTAAAGAGAAGATATTTTCTAATACAGATATGCCTGGAGATTGCTCTCAGACCAATGAGACTCTTTTCTCCCCAAGCGTCACAGCCTTTAACGCCCACGCAAACGACGCCGTGTTCCTCAACAGCATCTACCTCATTTACCTTGCAGAATATGGCTGCAGTTATGTCATCCACCCTCACAGAGGTCTTGTCTAAGTTGCCAGTGTTACAGGGTAAACGTAGCAGGGCTGAGACCCATGTGGTCACTGCAACTTCTGACGCCTTGATGGCTATCTCCGATATACCCTCACAGGGATCTGAGTTGGAGGGTAGGGAACTTCTGTCTGAGGGGGAACTCTCTGAATCGGGGAGTGCGTTACCTCAGACTGACTCGTACGTCATGTCCTTTAGATTTAATCTGGAACACCTCCGCCTGTTACTTCGGGAGGTTTTAGCGACTCTGGATGATTGTGACTCTATAGTGGTACCTCCAGAGAAATTGTGTAAGATAGACAAATATTTAGATGTCCCTGCTTATTCGGATGTGTTTCCAGTTCCTAAGAGAATTTCGGAAATTATTCGCGAGAATGGGAAAGACCGGGTATCCCGTTTTCACCCTAATTTTAAGAAAATGTATCCTATAGCTGACACTGTTCAGGATTCTTGGCAAACAGTCCCTAAGGTGGAGGGAGCTATATCTACCCTGGCTAAGCGAACAACTATTCCTATTGAGGACAGTTGTGCTTTTAAAGATCCTATGGACAAAAAATTGGAGGGTCTTCTAAAGAAGCTCTTTGTTCACCAGGGTTTTCTATTGCAACCGACGGCTTGTATTCTACCAGTCACAACCGCGACTGCCTTTTGGTTTGATGCCTTAGAAGAGTCTCTTAAGACTGAGACTCCTTTAGAGGAAATTCTAGACAGAATTAAGGCCCTTAAGCTGGCTAATTCTTTTATTACTGATGCCGCTTTTCAAATCGCCAAGTTGGCGTCTAAAAATGTAGGATTTGCCATTCTAGCACTTAGAGCTTTATGGTTAAAGTCTTGGTCTGCCGATGTATCCTCTAAATCAAAGATTTCGACTATTCCTTTCAAAGGAAAGACCCTATTCGGGCCTGAATTGAAAGAGATCATTTCTGACATTACGGGAGGTAAGGGTCACCTCCTCCCTCAGGATAAGACATCTAAACAGAGGAGACAGAGTAATTTTCGTTCCTTTCGAAATTTCAAGGGAATCCCTTCTTCCTCGTTCACTAAACAGGAAGGGAACTTGGCACAAGCCAAGACCATCTGGAGACCCAATCAGGTTTGGAACAAGGGTAAACAACCCAAGAAGCCCGCTGCTGTTCCTAAGACAGCCTGATGGGACTGCCCCCAATTCGGGACTGGATCTAGTAGGGGGCAGACTTTCTCTCTTTGTCCAGGCTTGGACAAGAGATGTTCAGGATCTCTGGACACTAGATTGGAGTTAAAAAAATTCCCTCCCAAGGGGAAGGTTTCTTCTTTCACGATTGTCTGTAGACCAGACAAAAAGAGAGGCGTTTTAACGTTGTGTAGAAGACCTCTTCACTATGGGAGTAATTCATCCCATTCCAATACAGGGGCAGGGATTTTACTCAAATCTTTTCATAGTTCCCAAGAAAGAGGGAACGTTCAGACCCATTTTAGATCTCAAGAGTCTATAAACAAGTTTCTCAGAGTCCCATCCTTCAAGATGGAAATGATTTGGACAATTCTTCCATTGATCCAGGAGGGTCAATATATGACTACCGTGGACTTAAAGGATGCATATCTTCTAATTCCTATCCACAGAGATCATCACCAATTTCTAAGTTTTGCTTTACTGGACAAACATTTTCAATTCGTGGCTCTTCCCTTCGGGTTGGCCACGGCACCCAGGATCTTCACAAAGGTTCTAGGGTCTTTGCTAGCGGTTCTCAGACCATGGGGCATCACAGTGGCGCCTTATCTGAACGATATTCTAATCCAGGCGTCGTCTTATCATCTGACAAAGACTTGGTTCTGTCCTTTTTAAGGACTCATGGGTGGAAAGTGAATCTAGAAAAGAGTTCACTAATTCCACAGACAAGGGTTCCTTTCCTGGAAACTATAATAGATTCCGTATCCATGAAAATCTTCTTGACGGAAGTCAGAAAGTTAAAGATTCTGAATACATGCCGAACCCTTCAGTCCAATCCTCGGCCATCAGTGGCCCAGTGCATGGAGGTAATAGGATTGATGGTGGCAGCAATGGACATCATTTTTTTTGCTTGTTTTCGTCTCAGGCCTCTAAAACTGAGCATGCTCAGGCAGTGGAATGGAGATTATGCAGATTTATCTCCTCAGATAGATCTGGATCAGGAGACAAGAGTCTCTCTTCTTTGGTGGTTGTCGCTGGATCATCTGTCCCAAGGGACATGCTTCCGCAGACCTTCATGGGTGATAGTAACAACGGATGCCAGTGTACTAGGATGGGGTGCAGTCTGGAATTCCCTGAAAGCTCAGGGAGTGTGGACTCGAGCGGAGGCTCTACTTCTCATCAACATTCTGGAGTTGAGAGCAATTTTCAATGCACTTCAAGCTTGGCCTCAGTTGGCTTCGATAATCCAAAAGAAGGAACAGCACCACAATAATAATGCTTAAGAAGTATTTATTGGGACATCATACAAACACACCACAACGTTTCGGTCCTAATAGACCTTAATCATCTATTAGGACCGAAACGTTGTGGTGTGTTTGTATAATGTCCCAATAAATACTTCTTAAGCATTATTATTGTGGTGCTGTTCCTTCTTTTGGATTATCGTTGGATTCGAGGTTTTGGCAGAACCTGGGAACGTGCACACTGATTATTGCAGTACCTATGCTGTGCCCTCTCTATCTCTACTCAGTTGGCTTCGGCCAAATTCATCCGATTTCAATTGGACAACATCACGACTGTGGCTTACATCAATCATCAGGGAAGAACAAGGAGTTCCTTAGCGATGATAGAGGTATCCAAGATAATTCAGTGGGCGGAGGCTCACTCTTGTTATCTGTCAGCAATCTACATCTCAGGAGTGGACAACTGGGAGGTGGATTTTTTGAGCAGGCAGACATTTCATCCGGGGGAATGGGAACTTCACCTGGAGGTCTTCGCCTCTCTGATTGTCAGGTGGGGCAATCCGGAATTGCATCTGATGGCATCTCAGCAAAATGCCAAGCTCCGAAGGTACGGGTCCAGGAATCCTCAGGCCGAACTGATAGATGCACTGGCAGTGCCTTGGTCGTTCAACCTAGCTGATGTGTTCCCACCGTTTGCTCTCCTTCCCCGGGTGATTGCAAGAATCAAACAGGAGAAGGCTTTCGTGATTCTAATCACTCCTGCGTGGCCTCGCAGGACTTGGTATGACAATCTGGTGGACATGTCCTCTCTGCCACTGTGGAGGCTTCCATTGAGACAGGACCTTCTCATTCAGGGTCCCTTTCATCATCCAAATCTAATTTCTCTACATCTGACTGCTTGGAGATTGAACGCTTAATTTTATCTAAGCAAGGTTTTTCTGATGCTGTCATTGATACCTTGATTCAGGCACATAAACCTGTTACTAGAAAGATTTACCATAAGATATGGCGTAAATATCTTTTTTGGTGCAAATCCAAGGGTTACTCATGGAGTAAGGTTTGGATTCCCAGGATTTTATCTTTTCTCCAAGAAGGATTGGAGAAAGGGTTGTCAGCAAGTTCCTTAAAGGGACAGATTTCTGCTTTGTCTATTTTGTTACACAAACGTCTGTCAGATGTTCAATCTTTTTGTCAGGCTCTGACTAGAATCAGGCCTGTGTTTAGACCTATTGCTCCTCCTTGGAGTTTGAATTTAGTTCTTAAGGTTCTTCAAGGGGTTCCGTTTGAACCCCTGCATTCCATAGATATTAAGTTATTATCTTGGAAAGTTTTATTTTTGGTTGCTATTTCTTCTGCTCGCAGAGTTTCTGAACTTTCGGATTTACAATGTGATTCTCCTTATCTTATTTTCCATGCTGATAAGGTGGTGTTACGTATCAAACCTGGTTTTCTTCCTAAGGTTGTTTCCAACAAGAATATTAATCAGGAAACTGTTGTTCCTTCCTTGTGTCCTAACCCTTCCTCTAAGAAGGAACGTCTGTTACATAATTTAGACGTAGTCCATGCCTTGAAGTTCTACTTACAGGCGACTAAAGAGTTTTGTCACACATCTTCCTTATTTGTTGTGTTTGCTGGGAAACGTAGAGGTCAGAAAGCTACGGCTACCTCTCTTTCTTTTTGGTTGAAGAGTATCATCCGTATTGCATATGAGACTGCTGGACAGCAGCCTCCAGATCAAATTACGGCTCATTCTACTAGGGCTGTGGTTTCGTGGCTAAAGATGGTGTCCACGACTAGTTAGATTATTCTTGATATAAAAATAGATATATGTGTATATAATATGATAAAATTATAAAATTCTAAAACAATGGATAAAATATAACAATTGTTTTTATTCAAAGAAATATATACATAATCAAAAAAGAAGAATAATATGAGATAAAATTAAAAAAGTGTCCAAAAATTAATTCTCCAAACATTAATTGTCCAAAAAATGTCCGAAAATACAGGTGGGTGCTGATCCAAAGCTAATACATTATTTTGTTAAAACTCCAAATTGTGGTTAAGTATTAAAAATATATAAAAATATAAAAAGTTGTGATCAACAAACCATGTGGAAAAAAAAAGAAAAAAAGAAAGAAAAAATATATAAAATGAGGTGTACACCTAAAAATGTGCCCTAAAAGAGTGTCCAAAAAATGACCTAAAAATGCCCTTTAAAATAGTGTGACCTAGCAAATTCTGAATCCTTGTGATGACAAAAAAGCAATATTCTTGCAAGTGGTCTTTATATAAATCCTTGTGTTAGCCAAAAGAAGTGTTCATAAAGATAGAATAGTTGTGAATAGCTCAAAGTAATTCAAATGTAAATGTATGAGGTTCTAGGATGATGTTCCTCTTCTCAAAGGGTATATCAGTTTGTTAGGATATCCTCATGTACCTATAAGAGTGTACAGAAAACGGACATAGTGCAATAAAGTCCCCATAAAGATTGCACTATGGTGACTTTATTGCACTATGTCCGTTTTCTGTACACTCTTATAGGTACATTATAGGTACACCTGTATTTTCGGACATTTTTTTTGGAGAATTAATTTTTGGACACTTTTTTTAATTTTTGAACTCTCAATTCTATCTTTTGGACATTTAATAGGACATTCAATAGGACTTCAATAAGTTTGGATATCAGTTACATATCAGTGATACACCAAGGATAACACTTCCACTATAGAGTTTTGCCTAAAGCTCAACCTCTATATCAGGTTTTCATTTATTATATCTTTATATATATATTTTATCTCATATTATTCTTCTTTTTTTATTATGTATACATTTCTTTGAATAAAAACAATTGTTTTATCCATTGTTTTAGAATTTTATAATTTTATCATATTATATACACATATATCTATTTTTATATCAAGAATATTCTAACTAGTCATGGACACCATCTTTAGCCACACAACCCCCATCAGGGGTAGTGTAGCACTGTATCTTGGCATTTTATTTTTAAACTGACACATCGGAGTCTGGTTGGGAGACTCTGCCTCTTTGAGGTATAGCCTCTATGGTATTTATTGTGGCGCTGCAAGACATGCACTTGTTTGAATAGGGCTATGGTTTCCTCATGGGCATTTAAAAATGAAGCTTCTGTTGAACAGATTTGCAAGGCTGCAACTTGGTCGTCTCTTCATACTTTTTCCAAATTTTCCAAATTTGATACTTTTGCTTCATCTGAGGCTGTTTTTGGGAGAAAGGTTCTTCAAGTAGTGGTGCCTTCTGTTTAGGTTCCTGTCTTGTCCCTCCCTTTCATCCGTGGCCTATAGCTTTGGTATTGTATCCCATAAGTAAGGATGAAATCTGTGGACTCGTCATATCTTGTAAAAGAAAAGGAAATGTATGCTTACCTGATAAATTTATTTCTTTTACGATATGACGAGTCTACGGCCCACCCTGTTAATTTTTTCTAAAAAGACAGGTTTTTATTTTTATTTTTGTTAAACTTCAGTCACCTCTGCTCCTTGGCCTTTCCTTTCTCTTCCTAACTTCGGTCAAATGACTGGAGGGTGAGGGAAGGGAGGGGCTATATATGCAGCTCTGCTGTGGAGCTCTTTGCCTCCTCCTGCTGACCAGGAGGTGATATCCTATAAGTAAGGATGAAATCCATGGACTCATCATATCGTAAAAGAAATAAATTTATCAGGTAAGCATAAATTTCCTTTTTGAGTGTGGGATTGATATTGCGTTACAGGCTAAAATGCTTGCAGTATAGCTATACTGACACGACTCCCCAATAGCTGCGTTACTGCTTTTACGCTGAAATTGCCATTTATTCAGTGTTAAAAGCTGCAACGCTAAACTCGTAATCTAGGTGTATATGTAGGAACCTTTCCCTAAACAGCCGCCAGTTAAACAATCATGGTTTGGATTCAGATGCAGGAATTCTGCTGTATCACAGAGGTATCACATTTGTTGAATTGTAATTACTTGCCTGGTTAGCTACATTTATTTCCCTTCATTTAATTGTTTGTTTAATTATACACAAGACCTGGAGGCCTAGATATACAAACATTAGACAATGAAGCTCTTCAAACCCCCAGGCTGGATTTTTACACTGCTTTTATCTCTCTGAGCCTACATCACATCCACAAATTCCCAATCTGACCTGCAGTTAAAGGGTCACGGTACTACAGATGAGCATATAAAGATGATAGAATTTCTCTTTGCCTGAAACAATATGAAGTAAAGTACTATAATGACTACAGAAGTGATAGCTGTGTATTTGCACCCCTGAGATCTGGGAATGGCCATGTGATCCTGTGATACTAAAGGACAGCACTAAAAACATGTTCTGGTTCCTTAATATACCCCTTTAAGATGTCTCACTTTGGGCAGACGGTGAATGCAAGTGTGCACAGGGATGTGGGTATTACACAATGCTGGAGCCCTGAACAGTATAATATATGCTGCCTTTGTGAGAACTTAGGGGAAAAGTCCACAAAATGCAGATAAATATAATAAATTTGCTGTTTGATGATTTTTTTTCAACCCAATGTAAAATCTCTGAGTGCCAGAGAGGGCGAGTGACGTGACATTTCTCTCATTCTCGGCACGTATGCATAAGGGAGGAGAATACTGGAACTCTCATTATACAGTTACATCGTGCTCACTGCGTTATTTGGGACACTTATTTTGTGCGCACGCCTTACTGATTGTCGCATGCGCACAAACTAGTTAAATAGTGGAATTGCTTTTATCGTGGTAATAATGTAACTATTTTTCTCAATGTGACACCGGCAGGGCTCCGTATTGTCCCTTTAAATACATATTATTATGTGCAAGTAATAGTAAAATTTTTGCCCTGTTATGTCCTTTTAAAAGAAAATAAAAATACAAAATGTATATCAGTGTATTTCAATTTGATTTAGAAGCATTTTTACAATTGTCTTCCATTAGCAAACATGCTTCTAGTAAAAGATATTATAATTTTTCAGCAGCATATGCACATATGCTGTTAGGGCCTGTGCACCAATATTAAACACTACGGGACGATTTATTAAGCAGCGCATGCCTTCTGCCTGTCTTAAGGTACGATCAGGATGATTGAGGCCCCCTGCTAGTGTCCGATTGGCCGTGAATGTGCAGGGGGCGGTATTGCACAAACATTTCACCAGGACTGCTTGTGCAATGATAAATGCTGACAGCGTATGCTGTCAGCATTTAGCGATGTCAGGCGAATTCGCTACAGGGAATCATGTCCGCCCGACATTTGATAAATCGGCCCCTACATCTTCTCAGAGAGCTTGTGGCCCTGTGTATTACAGATGTGAAGACTTTATTTGTGTCATGCAAGCTACTGCTGAGAAGGGGCGGAGTTTAAAGGGCCATTATACACTCATTTTTTCTTTGCATAAATGTTTTGTAGATGATCTATTTATAAAGCCCATAAAGTTTTTTTTTTTTTTAAAAATGTATAATTTTGCTTATTTTTAAATAACATTGCTCTGATTTTCAGACTCCTAACCAAGCCCTAAAGTTTTATTTGAATACCGTCAGCTACCTTCTCCAGCTTGCTCCTGTTTGTGTAAAGGGTCTTTTCATATGCAAAAGACGGGGGAGGGGGAGTGTCTTATTTGCCACTTGCAGTGGGTTTTCCAGCTGCCTTTTCAACAGAGCTAAACTGAAAGCTTCTAAGTAAGTTTTTAAACCATTTTATACTGGATTTTTATATCAGTATCTGTGCATCTTATTCTTTATAGTAGTGTCTATTACATGCAGTATATGAAAATGAGTCTCTACTGTCCCTTTAAATACTGGTGCACGAGCCCTCACAGAATATGTGCATATGCCACTACAAAAATAGTAATAAACTTTTACTAGCAGCTTTTTTGCTAATTGAAGTATATTGTAAAAATGCTTCTATTTAAAATAAAAACATAACCATGCATGTTATAATTTTGACCTTTCTATCCCTTTAATGCTGATAGGTACCATAACCATTAGTATACAGCTAATACTGTTGTGTTTGTTTCAGTTTAAATGCAAACAGATCTCACTTCTCATATATTTTTCAGACAAGAATATAAAAAAACTATGTTTAAATGCTGCTCTTGAGATTGATAGACAATTGCTGAATACAATATTCCTATTACTGTCAATCTCTAGGATCAGACTTTAGAAATATACCTTAGTGGCTGGAGGGCATTTACCTTTCTTGCCATATTAGAACCTTATCTGTATAACCTTTATGATTCTATACTGCATTTAGAATGAGTCACAAAGTTCCCCAGCACAAATGCAGCAATACTCTGGGTCTCTGTAGTTTGTGCATGATTATACACATTTCACAGCACACAGAAATATGTTTTATTACCATGACATCTTCACATCCAGGATAATGTGTCATATAGATAAAAAGCTGTGCCAATTAATAGAGAAATCTGATGTAATTATGACAAATGTCTAGCACCTTGCTACCTGAGCAGATTGCCTAGCGCCCTTAATCCGTTATTGAGGGACATCACTTGCAACTTGCTTGCTCTTATGAGATGGGAATTATCAGCTTTTTATAATCTAAACACTGCGAGGAACAAAGGTGACCTTGCTCTACAGAAATCATCCTGCGGAATGCCTTCACCCCTTTACTTTAAATGATTCTCAGAAGAAGCATTTTGGCATCACATAGAAGCCGAGGACACATGAAGCCTCTGCATGTCACATGCTGTTCACATCAAACACCTTTCATCTTGTACTAAGTCCCTTGGTGTTTATGAGCTCTTCTCTCAGGAAAGTGACTTGTCAGCGATGATTTTTCCAAGCGATGGAGCTTGTGGTATAATGAGCTCATGTGCTTTAGTATGCAGCCCTTTGTGTGTGTGATTTCATTTTTAGGCAGATACAGTGTTTGTGTGTATATATATATATGTGTGTGTGTGTGTATATATATATATATATATATATATATATATATGTGTGTGTTTGTATATATATATATATATATATATATATATATATATACACAGTATCTCACAAAAGTGAGTATACCCCTCACATTTTTGTAAATATTTTATTATATCTTTTCATGTGACAACACTGAAGAAATGACACTTTACTACAATGTAAAGTAGTGAGTGTGCAGCCTGTATAACAGTGTAAATTTGCTGTCCCCTCAAAATAACTCAACACACAACCATTAATGTCTAAACCGTTGGCAACAAAAGTGAGTACACCCCTAAGTGGAAATGTCCACATTTGGCCCAAAGTGTCAATATTTTGTGTGGCCACCATTATTTTCCAGCACTGCCTTAACCCTCTTGAGCATGGAGTTCACCAGAGCTTCACAGGTTGCCACTGGATTCCTCTTCCACCCCTCGATGACAACATCACGGAGCTGGTGGATGTTAGAGACCTTGTGATCCCCCACCTTCTGTTTGAGGATGCCCCACAGATGCTTAATAGGGTTTAGGTCTGGAGACAGGCTTGGCCAGTCCATCACCTTTACCCTCACCTTTTTTAGAAAGGCAGTGGTCATCTTGGAGGTGTTATGGGGTCGTTATTACTGCCCTGTGGCCCAGTCTCCGAAGGGAGGGGATCATGCTCTGCTTCAGAATGTCACAGTACATGTTGGCATTCATGGTTCCCTCAATGAATTGTAGCTCCCCAGTTGTCGGCAGAACTCATGCAGGCCCAGACCATGACACTCCCACCACCATGCT
>NC_069505.1:246530402-246585402 GCF_027579735.1 Bombina bombina | reverse complement strand
TACCTGGGGTTTAATATTTTTTTCAATTGACTACTATTTGCTATTGCGGGTATTAGGCCGCGGGTGTGTCAAATGCTAAACTTTATTGCATCATTCTTGGTGCGAAAAAATACGTTTATGACCCAACTTCGTCATTTCCGGCATCATACGTGATGCCGAGACCTTTCATACGGCGGCGTCATTAGTAACGCAAGTGTGTCATTTCCAGTTATTAAACTTTTTCATTATTTCAATACCCCATTGATGTTTGCCTCTTGCTTTTTTCTCTATTTAGAGGACTATGCTTTTGCATTTTTTCCCATCCCTGAAACTGTCATATAAGGAAATAGATAATTTTGCTTTATATGTTGTATACATTGTGCAAGATGTCCCAATCTGATCCTGTCTCAGAAGTTTCTGCTGGAACATTGCTGCCTGACATCGGTTCTACCAAAGCTAAGTGCATTTGTTGTAAAATTGTAGAAATTATTTCACAGAATGTCATTTGTAATAGTTGTCATGATAAACTTTTACATGCAGATAGTGTATCCATCTGTAATAGTACATTGCCAGTTGCAGTTCCTTCAACTTCTAATGTGCATGATATACCTGTAAATTTTAAAGAATTTGTTTCTGATTCTATTCTGAAGGCTTTGTCTGCATTTCCACCTTCTAATAAACGTAAAAGGTCTTTTAAAACTTCTCATTTAGCTGATGAAATTTCAAATGACCAACAACATAATAATTTATCTTCTTCTGATGAGGATCTATCTGAGACTGAAGATCCTTCCTCAGACATTGACACTGACAAATCTACTTATTTATTTAAAATAGAGTATATGCATTCTTTATTAAAAGAAGTGTTAATTACTTTGGATATTGAGGTAACCAGTCCTATTGACGTTCAGTCTAATAAACGTTTACATGCTGTTTTTAAACCTCCTGTGGTTTCTCCAGGTGTTTTTCCTATTCCTGAGGCTATTTCTGATATGATTTCTAGGGAATGGAATAAGCCAGGTACTTCTTTTATTCCTTCTTCAAGGTTTAAAAAATTCTATCCTTTACCAGCAAAATCTACAGAGTTTTGGGAAACAATCCCCAAAGTTGATGGGGCTATTTCTACTCTTGCTAAACGTACCACTATTCCTATGGAAGATAGTACTTCCTTTAAGGATTCTTTAGATACTAAGCTTGAATCTTATCTAAGGAAGGCCTATTTATATTCAGGTCATCTTCTCAGACCTGCTATTTCTTTGGCTGATGTTGCGGCTGCATCAACTTTCTGGTTGGAGAATTTAGCGCAACAAGAATTGGATTCTGACATATCTAGCATTATTCGCTTACTGCAACATGCTAATCATTTTATTTGTGATGCCATTTTTGATATGATCAAAATTGATGTTAGATCCATGTCTTAAGCTGTATTAGCTAGAAGAGCTTTGTGGCTTAAATCTTGGAATGCTGATATGACATCTAAATCTAGATTACTATCTCTTTCTTTCCAAGTTAATAATTTATTTGGTTCTCAGTTGGATTCTATTATTTCAACTATCACTGGAGGAAAAGGAGTTTTTCTGCCTCAGAATAAAAAACCTAAGGGTAAATCTAAGGCTTCTAACTGTTTTCGTTACTCTTGTCAGAATATGGAACAAAAACTCAATCCTCCAACCAAGGAATCTGCTTCCAATTGGAAGCCTTCCTCAAATTGGAATAAATCCAAGCCATTTAGGAAACCAAAGTCAGCCCCTAAGTCTGCATGAAGGTCAGGCCCTCATTCCAGCTCAGCTGGTAGGGGGCAGATTAAGGTTTTTCAAGGTTTTTTGGATAAAAACTGTCCAAAATCATTGGATTCAGAGCATTGTCTCTCAAGGGTATCAAATAGGATTCAAAGTAAGACCTCCTGTGGGAAGATTTTTTTCTCTCACGTATCCCTGTAAATCCAGTAAAAGCTCAGGCTTTTCTGAAGTGTGTTTCAGACCTGGAGTCTTCAGGGGTAATCATGCCAGTTCCTCCTCAGAAACAAGGTTTGGGGTTTTATTCAAACCTATTCATTGTACCAAAGAAAGAAAATTTATTCAGACCAGTTCTGGATCTGAAAATTTTGAATCGTTATGTAAGAGTACCAACTTTCAAGATGGTGACTATAAGGACTATTCTGCCTTTTGTTCAGCAAGGACATTATATGTCCACAATAAACTTGCAGGATGCTTACCTTCATATTCCGATTCATCCAGAACACTATCAGTTTCTGAGATTTTCTTTTCTAGACAAGCATTACCAATTTGTTGCTCTTCCATTTGGCCTAGCAACAGCTCCAAGAATCTTTTCAAAGGATCTGGGTGCCCTACTATCTGTAATCAGAGAACAGGGTATTGCGGTGTTTCCTTATTTGGACGATATCTTGGTACTAGCTCAGTCTTTACATACTGCAGAATCTCACACAAATCAACTAGTGTTGTTTCTTCGGAAACATGGTTGGAGGATCAATTTACCAAAAAGTTTCTTGATTCCTCAGACAAGGGTCACCTTTTTAGGCTTCCAGATAGATTCAGTGTCCATGACTCTGTCTCTAACAGACAAGAAACGTTTAAAATTGGTTGCAGCATGCCGGCACCTTCAGTCTCAGTCTTTCCCTTCAGTGGCTATGTGAAGGGAGTATCACTTATTTGAATACGATGATTTTCCTAACGGGGGTCTATTTCATAGGTTCTCTGTTATCGGTCGTAGAGGTTCATCTTCTACCTCCCTTTTCAGATCGACGATATACTCTCAATTTACCATTACCTCTACTAATAACTGTTTTAGTACTGGTTTGGCTATCTGCTATATGTGGATGGGTGTCTTTTGGTAAGTATGTTTTTTATTACTTAAGACACCTCAGCTATGGTTTGGCACTTTATGCATTTATATAAAGTTCTAAATATATGTATTGTACTTATATTTGCCATGAGTCAGGTTCATGTATTTCCTTCTGCAGACTGTCAGTTTCATATTTGGGGAATATAAACATTTTAAGAAATTTATTTCTTACCTGGGGTTTAATATTTTTTTCAATTGACTACTATTTGCTATTGCGGGTATTAGGCCGCGGGTGTGTCAAATGCTAAACTTTATTGCATCATTCTTGGTGCGAAAAAATACGTTTATGACCCAACTTCGTCATTTCCGGCATCATACGTGATGCCGAGACCTTTCATACGGCGGCGTCATTAGTAACGCAAGTGTGTCATTTCCAGTTATTAAACTTTTTCATTATTTCAATACCCCATTGATGTTTGCCTCTTGCTTTTTTCTCTATTTAGAGGACTATGCTTTTGCATTTTTTCCCATCCCTGAAACTGTCATATAAGGAAATAGATAATTTTGCTTTATATGTTGTATACATTTTGCAAGATGTCCCAATCTGATCCTGTCTCAGAAGTTTCTGCTGGAACATTGCTGCCTGACATCGGTTCTACCAAAGCTAAGTGCATTTGTTGTAAAATTGTAGAAATTATTTCACAGAATGTCATTTGTAATAGTTGTCATGATAAACTTTTACATGCAGATAGTGTTTCCATCAGTAATAGTACATAGACAGTTGCAGTTCCTTCAACTTCTAATGTGCATGATATACCTGTAAATTTTAAAGAATTTGTTTCTGATTCTATTCTGAAGGCTTTGTCTGCATTTCCACCTTCTAATAAACGTAAAAGGTCTTTTAAAACTTCTCATTTAGCTGATGAAATTTCAAATGACCAACAACATAATAATTTATCTTCTTCTGATGAGGATCTATCTGAGACAGAAGATCCTTCCTCAGACATTGACACTGACAAATCTACTTATTTATTTAAAATAGAGTATATGCATTCTTTATTAAAAGAAGTGTTAATTACTTTGGATATTGAGGTAACCAGTCCTATTGACGTTCAGTCTAATAAACGTTTACATGCTGTTTTTAAACCTCCTGTGGTTTCTCCAGGTGTTTTTCCTATTCCTGAGGCTATTTCTGATATGATTTCTAGGGAATGGAATAAGCCAGGTACTTCTTTTATTCCTTCTTCAAGGTTTAAAAAATTCTATCCTTTACCAGCAAAATCTACAGAGTTTTGGGAAACAATCCCCAAAGTTGATGGGGCTATTTCTACTCTTGCTAAACGTACCACTATTCCTATGGAAGATAGTACTTCCTTTAAGGATTCTTTAGATACTAAGCTTGAATCTTATCTAAGGAAGGCCTATTTATATTCAGGTCATCTTCTCAGACCTGCTATTTCTTTGGCTGATGTTGCGGCTGCATCAACTTTCTGGTTGGAGAATTTAGCGCAACAAGAATTGGATTCTGACATATCTAGCATTATTCGCTTACTGCAACATGCTAATCATTTTATTTGTGATGCCATTTTTGATATGATCAAAATTGATGTTAGATCCATGTCTTAAGCTGTATTAGCTAGAAGAGCTTTGTGGCTTAAATCTTGGAATGCTGATATGACATCTAAATCTAGATTACTATCTCTTTCTTTCCAAGTTAATAATTTATTTGGTTCTCAGTTGGATTCTATTATTTCAACTATCACTGGAGGAAAAGGAGTTTTTCTGCCTCAGAATAAAAAACCTAAGGGTAAATCTAAGGCTTCTAACTGTTTTCGTTACTCTTGTCAGAATATGGAACAAAAACTCAATCCTCCAACCAAGGAATCTGCTTCCAATTGGAAGCCTTCCTCAAATTGGAATAAATCCAAGCCATTTAGGAAACCAAAGTCAGCCCCTAAGTCTGCATGAAGGTCAGGCCCTCATTCCAGCTCAGCTGGTAGGGGGCAGATTAAGGTTTTTCAAGGTTTTTTGGATAAAAACTGTCCAAAATCATTGGATTCAGAGCATTGTCTCTCAAGGGTATCAAATAGGATTCAAAGTAAGACCTCCTGTGGGAAGATTTTTTTCTCTCACGTATCCCTGTAAATCCAGTAAAAGCTCAGGCTTTTCTGAAGTGTGTTTCAGACCTGGAGTCTTCAGGGGTAATCATGCCAGTTCCTCCTCAGAAACAAGGTTTGGGGTTTTATTCAAACCTATTCATTGTACCAAAGAAAGAAAATTTATTCAGACCAGTTCTGGATCTGAAAATTTTGAATCGTTATGTAAGAGTACCAACTTTCAAGATGGTGACTATAAGGACTATTCTGCCTTTTGTTCAGCAAGGACATTATATGTCCACAATAAACTTGCAGGATGCTTACCTTCATATTCCGATTCATCCAGAACACTATCAGTTTCTGAGATTTTCTTTTCTAGACAAACATTACCAATTTGTTGCTCTTCCATTTGGCCTAGCAACAGCTCCAAGAATCTTTTCAAAGGATCTGGGTGCCCTACTATCTGTAATCAGAGAACAGGGTATTGCGGTGTTTCCTTATTTGGACGATATCTTGGTACTAGCTCAGTCTTTACATACTGCAGAATCTCACACAAATCAACTAGTGTTGTTTCTTCGGAAACATGGTTGGAGGATCAATTTACCAAAAAGTTTCTTGATTCCTCAGACAAGGGTCACCTTTTTAGGCTTCCAGATAGATTCAGTGTCCATGACTCTGTCTCTAACAGACAAGAAACGTTTAAAATTGGTTGCAGCATGCCGGCACCTTCAGTCTCAGTCATTCCCTTCAGTGGCTATGTGCATGGAAGTTTTAGGTCTCATGACTGCAGCATCGGACGCGATCCCCTTTGCTCGTTTTCACATGAGACCTCTACAGCTTTGCATGCTGAATCAATGGTGCAGGGATTATACAAAGATATCACAATTAATATCCTTGAATCCCAATGTACGACACTCTGACATGGTGGATAGATCACCATCGTTTGGTTCAAGGGGCTTCTTTTGTTCGGCCAACCTGGACTGTGATCTCAACAGATGCGAGTCTTTCAGGTTGGGGAGCTGTTTGGGGATCTCTGACAGCACAAGGGGTTTGGAAATCTCAAGAGGCGAGATTACCAATAAATATTTTAGAACTCCGTGCAATTCTCAGGGCTCTTCAGTTCTGGCCTCTGCTAAAGAGAGAACCGTTCATTTGTTTTCAGACAGACAATATCACAACTGTGGCTTATGTCAATCATCAGGGTGGGACTCACAGTCCCCAAGCTATGAAAGAAGTATCTCTGATACTTGCTTGGGTGGAATCAAGCTCCTGTCTAATCTATGCGGTGCATATCCCAGGTGTAGACAATTGGGAGGCGGATTATCTCAGCCGCCAGACTTTACATCCAGGGGAGTGGTCTCTCCATCCAGATGTATTTTCTCATATTGTTCAGATGTGGGGTCTTCCAGAGATAGATCTCATGGCCTCTCATCTAAACAAGAAACTTCCCAGATACCTGTCCAGGTTCAGGGATGTTCAGGCGGAAGCAGTGGATGCGCTGACACTTTCTTGGTTTTATCATCCTGCTTACATTTTCCCGCCTCTAGTTCTCCTTCCAAGAGTGATCTCCAAATCATCATGGAACAGTCTTTTGTGTTGCTGGTGGCTCCAGCATGGCCACACAGGTTTTGGTATGCGGATCTGGTTCGGATGTCCAGTTGCCCGCCTTGGCCACTTCCGTTATGACCGGACCTACTATCTCAAGGTCCGTTTTTTCATCAGGATCTCAAATCATTAAATTTGAAGGTATGGAAATTGAACGCTTAGTTCTAAGTCATAGAGGTTTCTCTGACTCAGTGATTAATACTATGTTACAAGCTCGTAAATCTGTCTCTAGAAAGATTTATTATAGAGTTTGGAAGACTTACATTTCATGGTGTTCTTCTCATAAATTCTCCTGGCATTCTTTTAGAATTCCTAGAATTTTACAGTTCCTTCAGGATGGTTTGGATAAGGGTTTGTTTGCAAGTTCCTTGAAATCTCCACTCTTTCTGTTTTATTTCACAGAAAGATTGCTATACTTCCTGATATACACTGTTTTGTACAGGCTTTAATTCGTATTAAGCCTGTCATTAAGTCAATTTCTCCTCCTTGGAGCCTTAATTTGGTTCTGAAGGCTTTACAGGCTCCTCCATTTGAACCTATGCATTCTTTAGACATTAAACCACTTTCTTGAAAAGTGTTGTTTCTTTTGGCCATCTCTTCTGCTAGAAGAGTTTCTGAGTTATCTGCTCTTTCTTGTGAGTCTACTTTTCTGATTTTTCATCAGGATAAGGCAGTTTTGCGGACTTCTTTTCAATTTTTACCTAAGGTTGTGAATTCTAACAACATTAGTAGAGAAATTGTTGTCCCTTCCTTATGTCCTAATGCTAAGAATTCTTTCGAGAGATCCTTACATTCTTTGGATGGGGTAAGAGCTTTGAAATATTATGTGGAAGCTACTAAAGATTTCAGGAAGGGATCCAGTCTATTTGTTTTATTTTCTGGTCCTAGGAAAGGTCAGAAGGCTTCTGCTATTTCCTTGGCTTCTTGGTTGAAACTTTTGATTCATCAAGCTTATTTGGAGTCGGGTCAGGCCCCGCCTCAGAGAATTACAGCTCATTCTACTAGATCAGTCTCCTGATGATGATGAAGAATGAAGCTTCAGTTGATCAGATTTGCAAAGCGGCAACTTGGTCTTCTTTGCATACATTTACTAAATTCTACCGTTTTGATGTATTTGCTTCTTTGGAAGCAGTTTTTGGTAGAAAAGTTCTTCAGGCAGCTGTTTCAGTTTGATTCTTCTGCTTTTGATTTAAGTTTTTTTCTTTAAAAAATGAAAATAAACTTATTTTTTTGGGTTGTGGATTAATTTTTTCAGCGGAATATGGCTGTTTTTATTTTTATTCCCTCCCTCTCTAGTGACTCTTGAGTGGAAGACTCCACATCTTGGGTATTGATATCCCATATGTCACTAGCTCATGGACTCTTGCCAATTACATGAAAGAAAACATATTTTATGTAAGAACTTACCTGATAAATTAATTTCTTTCATATTGGCAAGAGTCTATGAGGCCCACCCTTTTTATGGTGGTTATGATTTTTTTGTATAAAGCACAATTATTTCCAAAAATTTCCTTTGTTGATGCTTTCTACTCCTTTCTTTATCACCCCACTGCTTGGCTATTCGTTAAACTGAATTGTGGGTGTGGTGAGGGGTGTATTTATAGGCATTTTGAGGTTTGGGAAACTTTGCCCCTCCTGGTAGGATTGTATATCCCATACGTCACTAGCTCATGGACTCTTGCTAATTACATGAAAGAAAACATATTTTATGTAAGAACTTACCTGATAAATTAATTTCTTTCATATTGGCAAGAGTCTATGAGGCCCACCCTTTTTATGGTGGTTATGATTTTTTTGTATAAAGCACAATTATTTCCAAATTTCCTTTGTTGATGCTTTCTACTCCTTTCTTTATCACCCCACTGCTTGGCTATTCGTTAAACTGAATTGTGGGTGTGGTGAGGGGTGTATTTATAGGCATTTTGAGGTTTGGGAAACAATCCTGGTAGGATTGTATATCCCATATGTCACTAGCTCATGGACTCTTGCCAATATGAAAGAAATTAATTTATCAGGTAAGTTCTTACATAAATTATGTTTTTCTACATTATAAATCCTGAAAATCAATACACTGGTAGGTATATGAACCTCCTAAGATGTGTAATTAAAATAGTCACAGAGTCAAACAGCCAATACCTCCTGGAGTATACTGAATATCAAAGTAAAATAAATTATAGTATGTAATAAGTTCACATAACCCAATGCGATATATAAAGTTGCAATGTACCGTTGCTTAAAAAAAGTAATATAATGCTATAAAAGGAGCTTATGAGAATATACAGACATTATATTACTCTAAAATCGAGAACAGTAACGATTTGTCGCTCCATTGAGACAACGGGCCATGGAAAGCCTAAACTCCTAGCTTAATCATTAGATTAAGCGCCAGGTTTGGAGTGGGGCTGAGATATGTTAAATCTTATGAGATCACATAAAGATGATAGGAATTACCCTACTTGAAACACTAATATACTGCTTAAAGTGAATGTCAATTTTGAAGCTAAAGTGCCCGGTTCTTAAAAAGTCGATTAAAAACAGGGGCACTTTAATTCATCAAAATTTACATTTCACTCCTATTGAGAAAAAAAAACTTACCTTTTAATCTTCACAGCAGCTCCAGCTTCCTCTGGTTGTTGCAAGTAATTTCTGACGTCATAAATGATGGATAGGTCATCCTCCAATCACGGCTTCCCTCCCGGGGGAATCAGTGTCTGATTCAACGCCTTGATTGGAGGAAGCCAGATTCCTCATTTTAGATCCGGGAAGAGGCTTTGCGACGGGCAGAGGAAGCTGGAGCTCGTGTTTTTTCACAACACGAGTGAAATGTAAATTGTCTGCTGGGTGACTGTTATAGATCCCAGACTGTGTCATTGGCACCAACTGAGGTGCTTTAATACATGTGAGTGTAACAACATATCATATATATCATCTTTTGGAACCAGCAATATTGGGCCATGTGGCGCATCTGTTTTTGTTATTTGTTCTAGAAATGTAAATTGTGATGAATTAAAGTGCACCTGTTTTTTATCAATTTTTTTTTTTTTTTAAAACCGGGCACTTTAGCATCAAAATTGACATTCACTTTAATACAATATATGAGCATTGTACCTCGCCAATAATACATAGAATATATTGCAATGTGGATATGTTAAGGTCTATCTGAATATTTAAAGGAAAATGAAACCCACAAATGTTATTTTGTGATTCATGCAGAACAAACCATTTAAAAAAAGTTTCTAGTTTACTTCTATTAGCAAAATTGCTTTGTTCCTATGATATTCTGCATTGAAGAGATACCTAGGTAGCATCTGGAGCACTACATGGTAGGGAATAGTGCTGCGCCATCATATACCGCAGCGCTGTCCATGGATACAGTTCATTTAAATAAAACAATATAAAACTTGTACGAGACAGGACAAAATTTACAAACACATACAGGAGGGATTGAGGGCCCTATTCCAGTGGGAACTTACAATATAGAAGGGTAGGAGGTTGAGAAACAGGAGGTGAGGACTGCAAGATTAAATGAGGGAAATGTTGTTAGGTAAAAGGAATATTATTGAGTTGGGTGGTCGGCTTCCCTCGTGGTAGGCTTCTCTGAACAGAAAAGGTCTTCAGGGAACATTTAAAGGAAGACAGATTAGGGCAAAGCCTGACAGCACGAGGGAGAGTGTTCCAGAGGGTAGGTTCTGCATGACAGAAGTCCTGCAGTCTAGCATGAGAGGAGGTGATAGTCGCTGATGCAAGGAGCAGGTTATCGTTGGATCTTAGTGGGCGGGCTGGAGTATACTTGTGTATTAGAGAGGATAGGTAGAGGGGAGCAGCGTTGGTGAGAGCTTTGTATGTAAGTATGAGAATTTTGAATTTAATTTTGCTGTGAATGGGGAGCCAATGAAGGGACTCGCAGAGAGGTGCAGCAGATACAGAGCGATGGGAAGGTGGATCAGCTTGGCAGAGGCATTTAGGATGGATTGAAGGGGGGAGAGGAAGGCTAGTAAGTAGGTTATTGCAGTAGTCAAGTTGAGAAATAACAAGGGAGTGGATTATTTGCTTTGTGGTATTAGCGCACAGAAAAGGTTGAATCTTGGAAATATTGCGTAGATGGTTACGGCAGGATGTAGAAAGCGATTGGATATGGGGGACAAAGGATAGATTTGAGTCAAGTGTAACTCCGAGGCAGCGGACCTGGGGCGATGGGAAAATGGTGATGCCGTCAACAGAGATAGAGAAGTCAGAAGTCGGCATAGAGCTTGAGGGGGGGATAAAAAGGAGCTTAGTCTTGGACATGTTACTCTTTAGGTGGTGAGAGACCATCCAGGAAAAAATACCAGCTAAGCAGTTGCTGACATGAGAGAGGACAGAGGGAGAGAGAGCAGGGGTGAAGAGGTAGATCTGGGTGTCATCAGCATAGAGGTGATATTTGAAGCCATAACTGTTGATAAGTTTACCCAGCGAAGAAGTATAGATGGAGAAGAGTAGAGGACCCAGAACAGATCCTTGAGGTACTCCAACAGACAGAGGCATTGGAGAGGAGGAGTCGCCGGAAAATGACACAGAAAAAGATCTGTGAGAAAGATAGGAGTGAATTCAAGAAAGTGCAGTGTCACAGAGGCCAAAAGAGCTAAGGGTCTGTAGGAGGAGGGGGTGGTCAACTGTGTCGAAGGCAGCTGAGAGGTCAAGTAAGATGAGTATAGAGTAGTGGCCAGTATTTTTAGCAGAGAGAAGATCGTTCGTAGCCTTGGTAAGGGCAGTCTCAGTTGAGTGTTTGGGGCGGAATCCAGATTGCAGGGGGTCAAGCAAGGAGTTGGCGGACAGGAAGTGGGTTAGGCGATTGTAAACTAATTTTTCCTGGAGTTTTGATGTTAGTGGAAGCAGTGATATGGGGCGGCAGCAAAACTGCTGCCATATAGTGTTCCAGAAATAGGCTGGCTCCTAAGCTTACGTCCCTGCTCTTAAGAAGAAAAATTGATAATAGAAGTAAATTCGAAAGTTTTTAAGATTGCATGTTCTATCTTAATCAAGAAAGGAACATGTTGGGTTTCATATCCCTTTACTTTGGCTGTTGATAAATAATTAATAAAGATTGAAGGAGGTCAAATATTGCATAAGGAGTGGTGAAGTATAAGTTGTAACAATTGTGCCACAGGTTGAAGACATAATCCCCTGGCTGAGACAATTGGTGAATGCAAATCCTTGGACTGATGAAACCTAAAGCGTTATCATCCAACCAACCTTGTTGTTTGCCCAATCACTGTTTTAAACCATTTGGTTTGGTCATCCCATAAAGCTAAGTAGGTGGTAGTGTCAGTTAATTGTATTATATCCCTGCTGTAGTAAGAATAATCCAATAATATCACTGCATCACCTTTAACGACCATGAACATCACAATAAAGGATTCATCAGACAGTCCATTAGACGATTCCTTTCCTCCTTAGTAAGGTTAGATGAACATGGTGTAGGGTCAGTATTTTTTACACGTTATTATAATCTGATTTGTAGTAATCAATTCAAAAGTACTTCCAAGTTTAAATAAAAATTGATTTTTATCTGTGTCACAATCTATGAAATGCTTCTTTAATTTCAATAACCTTTGAAACATCAATACATCAACATAAGTACTGAATTAATCATAAGTATGGTTGCTACTCATCTCCTTTATTCAGTAGGGAAATCTCTGGTTCAGTTAATATTCTACTATTGATGTTAACTGTTATTTTCTGTCAACTCGGAGGAAGGGGGGTCTGTTTATAGTTACCTCTCCCTGGGTGTGCTCTCTCTCTTCTCTTGAATTTTTTGAACGTGTGATCACCCCTAAGAAATGGATTTTGTTCTCTTGTTAGGCTGTAGTTTGACCTAATGCAGTATAACCTACCTCATTGGTCAAACTCAGCATCTAGTTAATTATCTAAGGTACCTCTGTCTAAGGAATTTAGTTGTTATCTGTTCCTGTGAACCATAGAGCCAATTGTAGATCTGTATTTCTTTATCATTTGTAGTCATGGTGTGTAACGTTCTGCTTTTGCCATTGGTTAATTCTGTTATGTAAAGTTTCAAATCATTCTTGATCTTATTTAGCTAATTATCTTCTTTACTCTCCTTAAAGTGATGGGAAACCTTAACAAATCAAATGCCATATTTTTATTCTTTGCCATTAAAAAGTATGTCTACCTTTTTTTTTGTTTTAAATCTATCTGTTAAAGGGTTAAATTAGTGCATATACTAATGCTTCTATTGCAATGTTATGCCGGCCCACTTGGATTAACTCTTTTTTTTTTTCAATTCCAGTGAACATCCAATCAACGTGTGTGTCATTTGACAATCTTGAAGTTCAGCCTCTTTAAAGCCCTTAGAAAGCCCATGTAGAGAGTGTGTGGGACTGCTCTATACCTCACAGCCCAGCCAAAATATGACATTAAGGGAGGCAGAGGAATAGACAATACCAGTAAGGAAATTATAAAATATATATATACACTTTCAATGAAAAACATTTTTGCGGTTTTACTTGCAAACTAATATATTTTTCATTGCAACATTCTTATAGTCTGAAATTTACCATTACTTTAGGGAGTCCCTTATTCACCACATTCATTTCTTCTCCGGTTATTGCTAATAATGCTTTAATAAAAACATGAAAGCTACATAGCATTTATACAGGGTTTGACACCACTGACTACAAAAGGCACGCTTGTTTCTACTGATAGTGGGTATATCACACAGCCTAAAATGCCATTGGTGGTTAGTCTCTCTCGGGTGCTTAGCATTTTCACAGTGGGAAGGGATATTTTTTTATTTTTTATACTTTGAGTTTAAAGGGACATGAAACTCAAATGT
Organism: Bombina bombina; assembly: GCF_027579735.1. Lineage (NCBI taxonomy): Eukaryota > Metazoa > Chordata > Amphibia > Anura > Bombinatoridae > Bombina > Bombina bombina. Next base: position 246,572,091 of record NC_069505.1, on the reverse strand, counting down.
TTTCTTTCGTGATTTAGAAAGAGCATGCAATTTTAAACAACTTTCTAATTTACTTCTATTATCTAATTTGCTTCATTCTCTTGATATACTTTGCTGAAAAGCATATCTAGATAGGCTCCGTAGCTGCTGATTGGTTGCTGCACATAGATGCCTCGTGTAATTGGCTCACCCATGTGCATTGCTATTTCTTCAACAATGGATATCTAAAGAATGAAGCAAATTAGATAATAGAAGTAAATTGGAATGTTGTTTAAACTTGTATTCTCTACTTGAATCACGAAAGAAAATGTTGGGGTTTAGTGTCCCTTTAAGCACAATCTGTTTGTTTGAGGAAGGGACGGTGGTCCCTAAATGTTTACATGATATATATATCATTTTAAACAATTTTCCAATTTACTTTCTATTGTCAAATTATTTTGATATCCTTTGTTGAAGGAACAGCAATGCACTATTGAGAGCCAGCTGAACACATTGAGTGAGCCAATAACAAGAGGTATATATGTGCAGCCACCAATCAGCATCTAACTCCTATTAGTGCATTGCCTACCTAGGTATGCTTTTCAATAAAGGATAAGATTGATTGCTCTATCTGAATCAAGAAAGTTTTGTTTTGACTTTAATATTTTTTGCTCAGCTGAGTGAGCTTGAGCAGAGGTAGGGACATGCATACCCTGTCTAAATGTGTGAAGGAATATTATGTAATATTAAATGTAGATATTTCACACTTACTTAGTATCTGCATACATTACAATATAGTGCAAAGAAACAACTTAGTAAATGTTCTCTTGTTTAAGTGTTAGTTTTAATTGAACAATCTAGGTATTAACTCTTAAAGCTTGCTGTTTTGGATGGTGATGCTAACTGTGGGACAATAAAGAGTGTTTTGATATATTTAGTAAATAACTACTCCCATTCTGCTATTTACAATATACACCAAATAAAATTACACAAAAATTTATATATTTTTTTGCACTTCATATTATGGAATTTTCATATATTATGATATTTCTGAAAACTAAAGTTATTTTCTAAAACTGCTGAAAAAATGAGGTATAATTTGTGTGGGTACCTCACAAAAAAAAGATAACATTTATTAGTGAATGCAATGAGGACCAACGTCTAGTACATGGGTGTGGAAATGTCTCAGCAGCAGAAGGGTTAAGAATCGTATACATTATGCACGCGTCAAGCATCTAGTAATGAAAATATTCTTGCAAAACTACCTCAGACAAATAAACACTGCCGAGGATCTCATTTCATTATAAAAATGTGCACAGTCTTTTTATATGCAGACCAGCTCTTACTGAGCATGTGCACGATTCACAGTATATGCATTTTGTGATTGGATGATGGATGTCACATGATTCAAAGGGAAGTATAATGAAACTATAACATTTGTCAGGAAAAAAAAAATCTACTACTTATTTGAAATTCAGACTAGGTGCTTTTACATTGTCTTTTTGTTATGAATTTGTTGATTATTGAATTATCCTGTAATACAAATGTAATAATGGAGATTCTATATGATTTATTTCTCTTACATTGCAAGACAAGCAAACTAAGAAATATTTTTCAGCCAGCTGACTTGATAAGATAAGACTTGAAGTGCCAGTACATGGCAAGTACTATATGACATCTGTGTTTGTAACAATGTTCTACATATAGTGCTCATGCACGCTCCTAAGCCTATCTCAGTGTACATTGATGAAATGGAGTTACATTTCAACAAAGGATATCACGAGAAACAGGTAAATATGGTAACAGAAGATATGTTGAACGCTAATACTTAAAAAATACTTTACATATTTCCTTTTCAACGCCTTTTCATACATTCAGGTTTTTTTAGTCCTCTGCTTTTCATAGTAACTCAGACTTTTTGCAGTTTTTATGCACAAAACTGAGAGTTTTACAGTCATTTTATTTATTCTATTGCAGAAAATGCTACAAAATGATCATCTTTTATGTGAAGGTAAATGTATTGCTTTCTCTCTGGCATACAAGGACTTAAATGCGTTTCATTTCCTAAGATAAGCATCAATGTAGCAGTTTGATTTTCTTTCTACTGGCAATTTAGAAAATGTCACTGCTTAGATAGGAAGAACGTTATGTAGTCAAATTTTATCAGATTCTTAAAGATGCTTTTGTAATATGACTGAGGTCTGAACCTTATAAAATGTACCAGCAAAGATGCAGACCATGAATAACTTGCATATTTTTCATTCAAGTTGTTTTTTTTTTATATATATCTGTGCATAATAAATCAGTATTGCAAAATAATGTTGTCTATCTCAGCTCCTGCCAGTCAGGGAGGGAAGTATTGAACTCCTGCACTGATTAATGAATCCCTTTGTAGCATATTGCAGGGGTTGCTTTCAGAATACTGCAGTATGCACTCCAGCCTCTCTTGAAGCAGTGGAACCCCCATGCACACAATTTGTAGTGGCAAATTAGTGAGAAAGCAGTCACAGTATATAATGAAGAATTAAAGGGAAATTAAACCCAATTTTTTTCTTTCATGATTCAGATAAAGCAGCAATCTTAAGCAACTTTCTAATTTACTACTATTATAATTTTTTCTTCATGCTCTCTTGGTATCTTTATTTATAAAAGCAGCAATGTAAGCTTAGGAGCCGGGCCATTTTTGGTTCAGAAACCTGGGTAGCGCTTGCTGATTGGTGGCTACATTTTGGGTTTCTTATTCTTTTAAAGTAATTTGTTAATGAATGCATCAGAAATATTTATAGGATTGCTAAAGATTTTCATATAAAATAAGGAGTTGATCGGAATTTTGTGCTTGTTTTCAGCAGATAGCGTTTTCTGGACCTAGTCCAGTATTGTCAGTTTGTTTTTTCAGTGACCACAATCCCCCGTACGGCTCGCCAAGAACAACACCAAATCGCTAGTTGCCTTGTTAATCTCTCAAAATCTTAGTTTAAAATAATGGACAAGACTAAAAGGAAATGAAACCCAAATTAATAATGTCACGATTCAGATAGAGCATGCATTTTTTAGATAACTTTCCAATCTATGTCTCTTATCAATTTTGATTCATTCTTGTGGCATCCTTTGTTTAAGGAGCAGCAATGCACTACTGGGAGCTAGCTGAACACTTTTGCTGAGCCAATGATAAGAGGTATATATATGCAGCCACCAATCAGCAGCTAGCTCCCAGTACTGCATTGCTGCTCCTGAGCTTGCCTTGGCATGCTTTTCAACAAAGGCTACCAAGAGAATGAAGCAAATTACATAATAGAAGTAAACTGGAAAGTTGTTTAAAAAATCACATGTTTTGTCTTAATGTCGAAAGAAAAATGTTGGGTTTCAAGTCCCTTTAAAAAACAAGCGAAATTACAATATCAGGATTTAGCGATTACATCCACAGGTAATAGTGCGTGTTTAAGGTGCATAATAAGTTATTCATTTAGCTGAACTGACTGAACAGGTAGCGTTTGTATCGGTTTGTAACAGTTATTTCATCCATTATGGTGCGTAATGTCAGTGTGTTCTACGCATGCAGAAAACAGTTATCCCAACAAGTTTTAGAAAGTAAGTTAAAAGGACAGTACACCCTAAATTTTTTAATTTGTTCCCACTAGACATGTGCAATTCGTTTCGGCCAAATTTAGTTTTCTAACAAATTTTGGCTGATTCGGAGATTCGAATGAATCCGAATTTCTGAATCTGCACCATAACTAAAATCTCGAAAAATTCTTTATTCCTATTCGGAATTTTTCATTGTTATTATCTAAACCGCAGTTCCCTGACATCGCTGACACTAACTAAATCACTAAATAAAGCTATTAACCCCTAAACCGCCGTTCCCCGACACTAACTAAACCTATTAACCCCTAAACCATAGTTCCCTGACATCGCCGACACTAACTAAACCTATTAAACCCTAAACCATTATTCCACGATATCGCAGACACTAACTAAACATATTGACCCTAAACCGCCGTTCCCAAACATCGCCAACACTAATTAAACCTATTAACCCCCAAACCACAGTTCCCTGACATCGCCAACACTAACTAAAACACTAAATAAACCTATTAACCCCTAAACCGCAGTTCCCAAACATCGCCAACACTAACTAAACCTATTAACCCCTAAACCACCAGCCCCCACATTGCAACAACCTAAATTAAACTATTAACTCCTAAACCTAACACCCCCTTACTTTAGCATAATTAAAATGGACCTAAATTAAAGTTACAATTATTAACTAAATACATATTTAAAAATAAATACAAACTTACCTGTGAAATAAAAATAAAACCTAAGTTAGCTACAATATAAATATTTACTAACTACCTAGTTAAAATAAATACAAACGTATCTGTGAAATATAAATAAAACCTAAGCTTACACTAATAAAACCTAACATTACTAAAAATAAAAAAACTAACATTACTAAAAATAAAAAAACTAAGATTACTAAAAAATTAAAACTACAATTACAAAATATAATAAACACTAAAATTACAAAAAAATAAAAAAAGCTACCATTACAAAAAAAAAAAAAAAATGATCCAAAAAAATAAAAATTATTCCTATTCAAATACCCTGTTTTTTTTTTAAAAAAAAACAAAAAACCTAAAAGGGCCTTTTGTAGGGCATTGCCCTAAAGTTAACAGCTCTTTTGCAAACAAATAAAAACAAACACCCCCTAACACTAAAACCCCCCCAAACCCACAAAATAAAAAAAAACTAAAAAGAAAACCTAATCTACCCAGTGCCCTGAAAGGGGCATTTGTATGGACATTGCCCTTAAAAGGGCATTCAGATCTTTTACTGCCCTTAAAAGGGCATTCAGCTCTTTTTCAGCCCATTAAAATAAAAAAGCTCTAATAAAAAAAAAAAAAAAAAAAACACCCCAAAAAAAAATACCTAACACTAGCCCCAAAATCGGTACTCACAGTTGCTGAAGTTCGGCAAAAGATCTTCATCCCAGCGGCAAAGCATCTTCATCCGTACGGTTCCATCTGTATCCATCATAGGACCGGCATCTTCTATCTTCTTCCCAGCAGAGGCAGAGCGGTCAGAGGATGCGCAGAGGTGGACGTCCAGGCGAAGGTCCATCGGTCCGACGTGGAGGTCCTCTTCATGTGATCGTCCGCTGCACACAGGATTCAATGCAAGGTACCCCTTTTATATTGGGGTACCGTTGCATTCCTATTGGCAAAAAAAATAAAAATCAGCCAATAAGAATGAGAGCTGCTAAAATCCTATTGGCTGTTCAAATCAGAACTGCTTAAATCTTATTGGCTGTTCAAATCAGCCAATAGGATTTAAGCAGCTCTAATTCCTATTGACTGTTTTTAATTTTTCAGCCAATAGGAATGCAACGATACCCCAATATAAAAGGGGTACCTTGCATTGAATCCTCAGTGTGTGGCGGACAATCACATGAAGAGGACCTTCACGTCGGACCAATGCACCTCCGCCTCTGCACATCAATCGCTCCGTTTCCGCAGGGATGAAGAAGATACCGGTCCCGCGATGGATGAAGATGGAGCTGCCTGGATGAAGATCTTTTACCGGACTTCAGCAACTGTGAGTACCGATTTTTGGGGTTAGTGTTAGGTTTTTTTTGGGGGGGTGTTTTTTTTTTTTAGATTAGGGCTTTTTTTTATTTTAATGGGCCGAAAAAGAGCTGAATGCCCTTTTAAGTGCAGTAAAAGAGCTGAATGGGTAGATTAGTTTTTTTCTTAGTTTTTTTTTATTTTGTGGGGGTTTGTAATGTTAGGGAGTGTTTGTTGTAATTTTTTAGCAAAAGAGCTGTTAACTTTAGGGCAATGCCCCACAAAAGGACCCTTTAAAGGCTATTGGTAGTTTATTATAGAATAGTTTTTTTTTATTTTGGGATGGTTTGTTTTTTTAAACGGGGTATTAGAATAGGAATATTTTTTATTATTTTGGATAATTTTGTTTGTTATTTTTGTAATGGGATTTTTTTTTGGGCGGGGGGGTTTTTTTTGTTTTTTTTTAGATTAGGCATTTTTTATTTTTAATGGCCCGAAAAAGAGCTGAAACTGTGGTTTAGGGGTTAATAGGGTTAGTTAGTGTTGGCGATGTTTGGGAATGGCTGTTTAGGGGTTAATAGGTTTATTTAGTGTTTTAGTTAGTGTCGGGGAACTGCGATTTAGGGGTTAATAGGTTTAGTTAGTATCGGCAATGTCGGGGAACTGTGATTTAGGGGTTAATAGGTTTAGTTAGTGTCGGTGATGTCTGGGAACGGTGGTTTAGGGGTTAATAGGTTTATTTAGTGTCGGCGATGTGGGGGGGGCAGCGGTTTAGGTAGCGTTGGCGATGTGGGGGTGGCAGTTTAGGGGTTAATAGCTTTATTTAATGTCGGCGATATGGGTGGAGGTAGCGCCGGTTTTAGATAACTTTGTTTCGGCAATCGCCGGCATATTAGTTATGTACAGTTCAATAGTTTTTTCTGATCCATTCTTTATTCATATGCATTATTCTATTCTAAACTTCAGAACAGAATAATGCATTTGAATAAAGAATGGATCTGAAAAAATTATTTAACTTAACATAACTAATTTACCGAAACAAAATTATTTATTTAACTAATGAAAGCGAAAGGAAACTAAACAAATTTTTTAGCGTTGCACATGTCTAGTTCCCACTGATCTATTTTACTCCCTGGACAGGATTATTTTTATTATTATTATTATTATTTTTAACAAATATCTCCATTACCTTTACATTTCAAATTGCTATTTTTGCCTGTGGTATTCCTACCAATACTGAAAGTTTCCATAGGCTATAGAAAAGCTGTGTATGCATAATCGACATTCCCATTGAAGGTTAGGAGAGATACATTGTTAATTTTCAATTGTTCTCTTTAAGTATTGGGCTTTGGTATAAATACAGAGATGTAAAGAAGCATATGTGTGTACAGAAAGTAATAAAGAGACCCGATTTCCCTTCAAGCTCAACCCATTTTAATGGGTTGTAGTTTCAAAGAACAAAACCAGCTATTTTATATACAAAAATAATCCAAAAGAAGAAATTTCTCATACATTTTATACTCTGCAAGTCATTGGAAACACATTAAGGGAAAAACTATTTTAAAGTACATTTCCCTTCAAAAAGTGTTGTCTGAGGGTTTATAAACAATTTGTGAGGACAAATGGCCCTGAAAATGTGTCATGAAGTATTGAGTATTTGGATTGTGAACAACCAGGACTGGCACATATTAAACTATAGGACCATTTCTTGCCAAACCAATAATGTAAAAAGTGCTGCTTGATACACAATGAAAATGACTAATTGTCATCACATCTACACTGAAAACGGATTAGCAGCTGGTAATGTCTATGATTTTCTAACATTAGATGGTGACCAACCCCTAAATGTTTCAAAGCCTCTTGAATCATGCTACTGTTACTTCCTTTGCTGTAGCCAATTAGGCACCGATATAAACAAACTCCAACCAACCAATCAGTGTGCAGCATATAGACGTGTCAGGCTTCTGCACTCCAGACTTTTTTTAAGGGAGAGGAAACACTGCCATTACAAAAGCACAAAAAATAAAGAATTAAAGGGCATTGTAATGTTTTTAATTATAAATACATTAACATTTTGAATTTTGAGTTGCTATTTGAGTTTAATGTCCCTTTTAATTTTCTTTGCATGCTATCTATAAAAACAGTTTTCAATTTGTGCTGTTAAAAACAAAAACACACAATCCCCCCACAAATTCTGTTTTGGAACTGCTCCTTTAAATACAATTACATTTTGGCAATCTTTGCTTTATTACCAGTACAATATCTGCAGACAGCTCGAGATATACAAGAAATCAGACACCTGTGTTCCAAGCAGATTATTTACAAATTGTAGCTCTGCCCATAAACAAGAGCTGTACATGACATCTATGTCACATTTAATAAATGTGTGATGGATTTGTTGTAGGTGTTTTTATCCAGGATGGTAATGTCACACACAGACCAGCCAGTGGGGATGACAGCAGAAATTGGTGACAAAAACCAATACAAATAGCAAGAAAAATAGACAGAAATGTTTAGTATATGCACATCAAGTGACTTACAACAGCTAAATGGTTTCTATGCAAATCATACTGTTCTACCAACAAGACAGCTTGGGAGATGATAGATAGATAGATAGATAGATAGATAGATAGATAGATAGATAGATAGATAGATAGATAGATGATAGAGAGAGAGAGAGAGAGAGAGAGAGAGAGAGAGAGAGATACAATTATTCTTTTGTGCTGAGAGCTTCACTCACAGAACTTTATATATCATGTAAACCAGCTTTGTCCAGTTCAGATTCATCAGAGACTAACTAGCTGCAATTTATCTGCTTAAAGGGACAGTCAAGTCAAAATTAAACTTTCATGATTCAGATAGAGCATGTAATTTTAAACAACTTTCCAATTTTTATCAGCAAATTTGCTTTGTTCTCTTGGTGTCCTTTGTTAAAAGCTAAATCCAGATAGGCTCATATGCTAATTTCTAAGCCCTTGAAGGCTGTCTCTTATCTCAGTGCATTTTTATAGTTTTTCACAGTTAGACAGTGCTAGTGTATGTGTGTCATATATATAACATGTAGTTTTCTGGATATTTGGGGGGCGTGATATTAGGTATTCGTTTCATTTTAAAAGAAACAAATACTGAATATTTGTGGAACATTTTGTTAAATGAATATTAAAGGGACGGTACACTGTAAAAATGTTTTTATATTAATGTATTTTCAATGACTTGTTATCCCAGCTACAGGGTATAAAATGTATGAGAAATTACCCTTTTCGGTTTATTTGTGTATATGAAGTAGCTGGTTTTGTGTTTTTAAGCCACAGCCTATTACAGTGGGTTGAGCTTCAGGTAATATCATGTGTACAAAAGTATGTGTGGCAAACAGGTCAGATGTTAACAAAACAAATGTGCTCAACACAATGTGCTAAAAAACAATACTCTCCTTGTTAGAATATACAGATGACCGCTGCCCTTCCTCAGTCTCTCCCCAGGGACTGTACAGACAATAGACAGAACGAAATGGATGGCGCTGGTCTTGATGTATAGTTAATTTCTAATGATAGATAGAAATGGACTTGATGTGCAAGTTAAATCCGACAAAATGATGTGCAATATACTCATTCCTTTAGTAATGTGAGTTCAGCTTCTAAGGTGTGTCTCTCTCCAAAGGAACAACAGGTGATTTTCAAAGGTGTTATCAGCTGGGCTGAAAAAGGATTAAAACCCCATCAGCAGTAAGGTAATAACTTTTGTTGTAAATCATGTAGTAACTTACTTATACAAAGCAGAAAGTCCGGCTTGTCACAGGAAAAAATTATTCCCAATATAAGAGATAAAAAATCCTTTTTCAGCCCAGCTGATAACACCTTTGAAAATCACCTGTTGTTCCTTTGGAGAGAGACACACCTTAGAAGCTGAACTCACATTACTAAAGGAGTGAGTATATTGCACATTATTTTGTCGGATTTAACTTGCACATCAAGTCCATTTCTATCTATCATTAGAAATTAACTATACATCAAGACCAGCGCCATCCATTTCGTTCTGTCTATTGTCTGTACAGTCCCTGGGGAGAGTCTGAGGAAGGGCAGCGGTCATCTGTATATTCTAACAAGGAGAGTATTGTTTTTTAGCACATTGTGTTGAGCACATTTGTTTTGTTAACATCTGACCTGTTTGCCACACATACTTTTGTACACTCAAATTTTTTCTCCTACATGGCTAAAAACACTCTCAATGATTGGAGAGCGGCAAGACAAAATAAATACAATAATGCTTTTAAAGATAATTCACATCCCAGTTCTAACTGGGAAACCATTTTATCTAAATTAGAAAAATTATATGTAAAAGAAACCAAAAAGTGGTGGGAAACCACCTTTCTTAGCCGCTATTTAAATGAAAATCTAGTCCCCAGAGGGTTAAGAGTTTACAAAATTCCAGCTTTTGGAATGAATGACAAAACTTTTTTAGATAAATGGAATGCGGCATTACACAAATGCTCAACAGAACTTGTTAGTTTACTATATGAATCTCAAGATATTAACCTAAAAAATATAGAAAAAGAAATAATAGCTTTAGAAAATGAACTAGATACATTTTTATCAGACAAACGCTGTATAGATAAATTTGAAGAAATAAAAAATAATGCCAAACAACTAGATGAACAAATTGGTAACTCTAAATACAAAAAATATCTAAGAGACAAAGACGATTTTGACAAGGGCACACAATATGTTCAAATGCAAGAAGAAAATTCCAATACACAAAACAATTTTGTTAAAGGTCCATATAAAAACCATTCCTACAATGGAGATAAACATTATACAAGCAATAAACCTTGGGGAAAAAACAGAGTTAACTATAGGACCCAACAGGGACCAAGTAAACAGCAAAATTATTATGAAAGAAATAAAAATAATGATCAGCACATTAGAGATAATGACACCTATAATAGACATCCAAATAGTAATTCATATAGTCATCATGATGTCAAACAGGATCATTATAATAGAAATACATATAATCACAATTATGATGATAGATCACACCGTAGAGATTCACACCCTTTTCCACCAAACCAAAATTGGGACAAACACAAATCAACACCACACACCAACCACCATTGGCCTCAACACAACAGATTTGCCCCCCTACAGAAGGACAGTCCCATTGCATTAGCAGACAGACATACCCCACATTTCAGGAACCAGGACAACAGGTCCAACCCAAAAAAATGAGAAAGGACACCAAATCATTCAGAGGGAGAAGAGGAGGTAGAGGAAAGACACATGAGAAAAAGACATTTTTAAGTAAGATATACAACTTATCTTCACAGCCAATTACTGAACAAGAAACACGAGTACTAGAAAAAGGACTTAAATTTGTACCAACCCAAGGAGTAAATACTTTTCAATTATTTATAGACGCCCAGAAGTTTATCAGAAATTTAACTATTAAACGTTTCTTTATCAAAAAGGAAACTTTGAGTTACACACCCCGTGAGAGTGACCCAAGGACCAAATTTAAAAATCCGTCTAAATTCTATCCTAGCCATTTTAAAGGGCCATGTATAGATGTCTTTGGGAAACTTATAATGAAAGATATAGAAAATATGAGACATCAACCCAAACATTATAACTTATCAAAAGCAGAATCTGAAATTCTAAAAGAACTTAATAAAAGAGAGGACATCGTCATAAAGGAAGCCGACAAGGGGGGAGGAGTAGTCATTATGGATAGGACATTTTACCTACAAGAAGCTAATAGAATTCTATCAGATACTAACACCTACCAAATTTTAAACCACTCCCCCAAAAAAGAATTCAGTCAAGAATTACAAGAACTACTAACATTAGCTCTAGATAGAGAGGGTATCAGTGAACAAGAATATGATTTCCTGTTTAAAACCCATTCAAAAACTCCAATCTTTTATTTTTTACCAAAATTACACAAAGACCCCCTACAACCCCCAGGTCGCCCTATCATTAGTGGCATTGATTCATTAACTTCTAATTTATCTGCATTTATTGATTATTTTTTACAACCCTATGCACAAAATTCCAAATCGTATCTAAAGGACACCACCAGTGTACTTAAACATCATTAATCAATTAAAATGGGAACCGGATTATCTGTGGGCCACCATGGACGTTACATCATTATATTCTATAATTGACCATCAAAAACGCTTAACAGCTATTAGATGGAAATTAACACAAGATCCCAATTTATCCGAAAAAATGTTAGACTTTATTCTTGCAGCTATAAATTTTATGTTAACTCATAATTTTTTCTGGTTCAATGACCAACAATATCTACAAATTTGTGGTACCCGCCATGGGCACCAGGTTTGCCCCCAGCTACGCCCAATATTTATATGGACCACTTTGAACATCTTCACGTGTGGTCCAATGACGTAGCCGGGGCGAGCCTGGTGACATGGCGGAGATACATCGATGATGTCCTCTGTATTTGGAGGGGAAATATAGAAAATTGTCAGCATTTTGTCAACAATCTAAATAAGAATGATATGAACATCATATTGACCCCAGAACTACATAACACCAAAGCAACTTTTCTAGATTTGTCTATCACAACCATTGATGGATGTATACATACTAAAACACACTTTAAGGAGTGTGATGCAAATACATACATTCAACACGACAGTCAACACCATCCGTCATGGTTAAAAACAATTCCTAGAGGACAATTCCAACGTATTAGGAGAAATTGTGACAGAATAGAAGATTATGAGGAACAATTAGTAATACTCAAGAAGAGATTTTTGGAAAAAGGTTATTCTTCAAGTAACCTTGAAGCAGATAGACAATTAGTTAAAAATTTGGACCGTAATTCTATCTTGGCCAAACAAAAAATCACTACAAATAAACAATCTTCTTTTCCCAGATTCATTACAACATTTAACTCAGGGCACAATCAAATTACTAATATCATCAAAAAACATTGGCATATTTTACACAATGATGAATTTTTAAGTAAAACCATACCTACTAAACCTCAAATCACCTACAGAAGAGGCAGCAATTTTAAACAAAAATTAGCTCCATCCCTAATAAAAGGTATGGCTCCCAAACCACCCTTAAGTATTTCAAATTTACAGGGTTTTTACACATGTGGAAAATGTAAAGGTTGTAATTATACAAAAAGAACCCATAAATCCTTCACTTCCTTCACAACAGGTAAAACCTACACAATTAAACATTTCATCACATGCAAAACCAAAAATGTTATATATTTGCTACAGTGTAATTGTCAGATTCAATATTTAGAACAAACTACCAGATTTCTTAAGACCCGCATTTTAGAACATCTTAACAAAATAGATAAGAAACATGAGGACCATGGTGTTCCTTTACATTGTAATACTTGTCCCCAATTTGATCCCAGCAAATTTTATGGATAGGAATAGAGAAAGTATCCACCCATTGGAGAGGAGGATATTTAGAACCACGAGTTAAACAAGAGAGAATTATGGTGGATTCACACGCTTAGAACCTATAACCATTGGGGGGTTAAATAAAGACATCCGAATAGCAGCTTTTATTTAAACCAACAATTCATAAATATTAGGGATCTGAAAACCTCTAAGTAAATAGAGTAACTTTTAAATGTTATATTGTTTATCACTTAAATTAGTCACTAGGGATTTATACATTATGCTTATATAACAAGCACTATTTAATTTAATTTTAATTTAATTTTATTTAGTTTTCACTTTAAGAAAAGCACAAATTATAATATCTAAATATTACGGATATAGTATCCATAAAAAAGTATTTAACACAATTTCCACTATCTAATTTTACATCTGTCTCTTTAAGATAAGACATAAAGTATCGAAAGAAAAATGGGTTTTATTCCCCTTTTACACTAAACCTATTCTTCACTAAAATAGAATAGCACAGAATAAACATTGTCTCTTTTAGAATTGTTAAAAACAATTAGAAGAAAGATATAGAATTTCCTAATACCTTTTTGGATTGTAATGCACGATTTCATAAAGTTTAGAATTTTATAAAATTGTTACTGTTTTTCATATTATCGAGATACGATTTCAATGCTATCTAAAGTTGCTGTAGAAATATCAGATAGAATGTTACTATTTTACTTCATATGCGATCAGAATGGATACTGCCGCTTTCTCTTATTTTTCTATCTATAGAATGTTAAGTCAAATTCTCGCATCGGTACATTCGATCAAAGTCACGAAAAAGGACGTTTCTCCTGATTGGCTAAAAACAACACGTGACTAAACGAGGCCCATGCAACGTCACATATTACGGAGAACATTCCATTACTATCGGATTGGCTAGAAAAAACCATGTGACTTTATGGCGGACCTGAAAGGGACCCAAAACAAAAGGAATACTCGAATGGGAACTTAACGTAGCATTGTATTCTCATTGGATTAAATTTTGAAGGAACTTTACTATTGGCTATCTTTTATTGTTTGCATGTTTATGCCGAACCACAGTACAAAAATATTTGTTTTTAACTTTAATATAGCGACATAAAAAAGATTTAGCGATGTCAAGAACAAGGTTGGGCCTAAACATCTAATTAAAATTGTTTTGTTTATGTCTCATGTGAGTCCAATTTCCTGAATACACAGAAATTGGAACATCGATACCCCTGTATATAAATCCGGCTACAATGTCACAGTATCATAAAAACCTTTTCACTTGTTTTTATTGCTCTTGAAAAAGACGCTTGAGCGTTGAAACGCGTAGAGCTAAAATAAAACCCTTTTTATCTCTATATTGGGAATCATTTTTCCTGTGACAAGCCGGACTTTTCTGCTTTTTATAAGTAAGTTACTACATGATTTACAACAAAAGTATTACCTTACTACTGCTGATGGGTTTTTAAATCTTCCTTTTCAGCCCAGCTGATAATTACTTTGAAAATCACCTGTTGTTCCTTTGGAGAGAGACACACCTTAGAAGCTGAACTCACATTACAAAAGGAGTGAGTATATTGCACATTATTTTGTCGGATTTAACTTGCACATCAAGTCCATTCTATCTATCATTAGGTAATATCATATCACTTATGTTATCACTTTGTGTACACACACTTGCTCCCTTTTCTTATATTTGTCTAGAAAACTAAAGCTCAATACTTAGAGGAGAACAATGGTAAATTATCATTTTATTACTTAACTATCCCTGCACCCCACTGGGAGTGAATTTCTTCTGCTGGCTGTGTTTACTTAGGCTATTCAATAGCCTAAGACTCCAGTATAGAAACATTCAGTATAGGTTTGGATACCACAGGCTAAATCAGCTATTTCAAAGATTAAAATAGGGGTAAAGGAGCTACTTGTAAACAATTTAATACACTCCAGCAGGTAAAATGGATCACTGGAACAATTTTTAATAAAACATTTTTGGGTGAACTGTCCCTTTAAATGTTCCTTTGCTACAGGTGAAAAAGTTTGCCAATAACGTTACATACTTACCCCTAGCGTAGTGGAGAGTTGCGCTAACCCCCGCCTCTTCTTCACAGAGTCATGGGGAGCACCAATAGGAGGGTTAGCATGAAGGATACCAGGACCTGCGCTAAAAGACCTTCGCCTTTAGTGCACGCCCTGAAGATCTACCACGCTAAGCCTCCTATCTCTGCACCTTGGGGCTTCTGTGAAGAAGGGGTGGGGTGTAGTGCTAGTGACAAGTGAGTAGCCTTGGCCTAATTTTGTGTTTGGTTATAGGCTTGTTGAGAGAGTTTACATATTATAGCAGTTAACAGAAGTTACAATGGTAACTAATTTGCCATGGACATAATATGATTGCAGTAATTGTAAGAAATTACTCTTAACTAACCAAAGGATCTTATGTTAAAAGCTGTCCATGTCGCAAAATTAATATATACATATATCAATAATGGGCCCTGTGCAAACGAATTTCATATACCGTACTGTATATCATATTTAAACCCTCCAGAAACAGACAACCATACTACCTTCAACTATTTAAACCATCACACATTTATTAAAGAACAGATAAATAACAAGATTACATGTTACTGTTTACAAGGTTAAACACATAAAAACAATTTAACAGAGAAATAATACATAAATGAATATTATCCCGTTTGTTTCCTGTGGGAGTCCCGGCTATAGCATGTATCATTGATGTTTTCCTTTCCAAAGATGACCTCTGTCTACCATTATTTCTCCTGATCTTATACACTTTAAAAACTGCTGACAATACACTTTTGGCTCTATTCCAAATAAGGTGCTCTACACTATTGTAAGCTCTTGCTACTCACAGCAATCTTCTCTACCCATATATGATCTTAACTCTTGGTATACGTAAACTGGCTACCTCAGCATTGCTCCATGCCTGATGTTTAAAATAGAAGAACATATTAACCTCTTTATAACTGTAATAATATCATCTCTCTATAACTACATCTCTCTATAACTACAGTAATACTACATTTATACACATTAAAATCTTACAGTCCACCCCTTTGCTAGGCCTTATAGTGTAACGGTAAGGTTTAGCACATTACTCTATAAACTATTCTCTTTATACAAAATTAACATAAACAAAATAATTATACATTTAACAACAATTAACATTTTTAAAGTAAAATCGTACAATCGGATGTTTTAACGTTCTTTTGTTCCCAAAATAATGTCATTGTCCTTGACTTTTATATTTTGCAAAAACAAACTTAAAAATAGATGTTTCTTTGCCACATTTAACCCATTCTGTATAACTTTTGTAACATTAGACTGGATCCTTTGCCCAATGCTATGTTAATACATTCAGGATCATAATGTTTATTTTGCTGTTGTTGATCATCTTCCAAAACTAGTTCAGTTACATTGACTTTGATATCACAATCACGATTTCCATCTTGAAGTTGTCTGAGTCAAACCCAAAATACCCATGTAGTCCTCTGAAAATGCAAAAGAATTTCGTCCAGCAAAACCCTCCATAATCAGTCATAACAACATTAGGACATGGGATTTTCCCAACTTGAAGATAGGTTGTCATCTTTTTGGTATTTCTTCAGATTCTTTCTAAGAAAAATCAAATGCAGTATCTGTTAATTCATATATTTTTAAAATTAATTTTATATAATACCATTTAAAATAGTTTTTTTGTTTTTTTTTGTTTTCTTATTCCTTATTTCAAAGAAATAAAACAATAAGATTATCTTTATCCAAAACACAAAAAGAACAATTCATTTTAGGAACAAATGAGCAACTTTTTTAGACATAAAATCTCATTATTATACTAAAACTATTACATTCAAAAGATCTAACATTTTGTTAAAATATGTTTTTATTTGAGCTTTAACGCCTTACAATATTTTGAGCTACCAACATATTAGCCTTGGTCAATATGCTGTGATACTCATTTTCTTCATAAATAGAAAGAAAATTATCAGGTAAGCATAATTTATGTTTTCTATCCTAAATTTTATTATTGCTCCTGTAAATTTGATGTAGCAATTGAAAGTAAAGTCCTTCCAAATGTTTTATTCAATCTACAAGTTATTACTTGATATGGCGTGACACCTGTAGTAGAATGTAGGATATATCTTATGGTCATTGAACATAAAGGTAAAAAATTTTTTTTTCCATGTGAAAGTTTAATATTACAAATTTTAGTTTATAATTGTTTATAGTATTTATCACCCCTTTTCTACTGCTCCTGATGAATTACAGGTCTATAAGCAATATATAATTTATGCTTAATCCCAATGATTAATTAATTTCCTTGAAATATTTTTCCACTAAATGCAGGCACATTATTACTTTCTACTACAATTGGCAATTCCCATCTAGAGGAAAAGCTCAAATAAATACCTATGCAACTATAAAAAACTACTTGATTTGTTTTTTGTGAAAAACCTCAATCCATTTTGTGAATACATCTATTATCAACAAAATAATTATCTATTTATATTTGTAACCAAGGTTTGTCATGGGAAAAGTAAAAACCTTAAGTAATTATTGATTCATATTGACTGAAGAATTAAACTGCAGACAAGGCAAATTTTCTAGAACATATCGGAAAAAAACCAAAAAAATATAATCTTTCATTGGTGGCCACCTTTACAAATTTTCTGTATTTTTGTCACATGTTCTATCTGCAGAATAATGTCCGCCCATAGGAAGCAAATTACATTTTTGAAAATTAATCTACACATTCTTAAAGGGAAAATAAACTTTCATGTTTAAAATAGGGCATGTCATTTTAAACAACTTTCCAATTCACTTGTATCACCAATTTTGCTTTGTTTCTCTGGTATTCTTAGTTGAAAGCTAAACCTAGGAGGTTCATATGTAAATTTCTTAGACCTTGAAGACCAACTGTAATCTAAATGCATTTTTATAGTTTTTCACCACTAGAGGGCATTAGTTCACGTGTTCCATATAGATAATATTGAACTCATGCACATGAATTTACAATGGAGACAGCTCTGATTGGCTAAACTGCAAGTCTATCAAAAGAACTGAAATAAGGGAGCAGTCTTCTGAAGCTTAGATACAAATTAATTACAGAGGTAAACTTGTATAATTAAAACTATGTTGGTTATGCAAAACTGGAAAATTGTTAATTAAGAGATTATCTATCTTTTAAAACCACAAAATTCTGGTGTTCACTGTCCCTTTAAGGAATGCAACAACTGGAAATACAAACAACATATTTTACTTATTTAAACACATTAAAGTTCAATTTTCTTCAGATTTTATAAATTTGTAATTTGCCCATGATACTGGCACTGATAAAGTTTTCCCTGCTAAATGCCTTTATTTTAACATTACATAAGAAATATAAGAATTCTGCAATGACACCAAATTTGCTTTATTTTTATTTTATCTTTTTAATTTAATTTTTTTTAATATAATTGCAGAAATCTCAGGTTCCTCAGTGAACTCCCATAATTTTACTTGTTTTGCAGCCTTTTTAGCACAAGCATCAACTAAGTTATTTTGTTCATTATGTTCATCACTTTTAGTGTGAGCTTTTTACTTTAATTATTGCATATGGCAATTTACATTTATTTAGCAAATATGAAATATACTTCAACAGATTTGTATGTACCAATGGTCTTTCATCATATGACTTAAAACCATTATATACATACAAAGGAAGCATTATCAGTGTATTAACCCCATATGCACTAGTATTATGAATGTCAATAGCCATATCTGCTTAGTGTTCCAATGTACAACAAACATTAGCCAATTTAGCATATTGAGAATAATGTATCTCACATAAATGCATATCTATTTTATCAGGTAAAATTATTGAAAAACCTGTATATACTTTACCATCTTTATGATAAAAAGAACCATCACAGTAAACATCTGTACTTTGCACCAAAAATATATAAACTTGAATTGAAAGGAAAAACAGAACACAACAAAGTGACTATGTGGTTGACCTTCATATAGCAAACATGCTGGCAACAAAGTTGTTTCCTTTAATATAATGTCTATATTCTTTTCATTAGCATCAGCACCCACTTTTAAAAATCTTGCAGATGAAATTATACTGTTTCCTAGTTTCAACAATTAAGTTCAATGGTAAATGTGAACTTGTAATAACACTTTTTGAAATTATGTTATTTAAAATGTTCTTATGTCCAGAATACTGACAACAACTGTTCCTCACACAGGAATACTTTTCTTCAGATATTTTCAAAAGGTCATGATGCATAGGTCACTGGTTTCAGTTTTCCAACTTTCTCTTTACATAGTACTGCAGATAAAGTCTTTCTTTTTTTTTTTTTAAGTAGTAACTTCCAATTGAAACACTTTTCTGGGGTCTGTGTAAGCAACACCATCGTATTGATCCTTTTTTAGGTTCTCAAAAGTTTTCTTTCTTTAGCAAGTCATACAAGGGTCCAGCCAAAACTTTAAACTTTGGAATAAAGTCTCTTTGGTATTGGAACAATCCCAAAATGATCTTAAAACAGTCTTTGACACAGGTATGTTTAGTCTTTTTATGACATCCACTTTTGTTGATCTGGAGTCTTTCTTTCAGATGATATTGTCACTCTTGTAAAGTTCCCTGTTGTCTGTAAAAAATGGCATTTCTTTATATTCACTTTTAGTCCAGCATTTGCCAATAATTTCAACAATTCTGTAAACAATTTAAAATGTTCTTTTTCTGTTTCTGTAGTACATACCAAATCATCAACATATTGCATAAGTGCTAATAGTCTTGACAATCTTGATAGAATAGTAGCCATCTTTTTATGGAAAATTGTTGCTGAATTGTTCAGGATCTTCTTTCCACTTAAAGACAAACTTGTATTGTGACTTTGGGTGCAGAGATACAAACCAACAACTGTTTGCTATATCAAGGCTTAAATAAAACTTTGTATTTGGAGGGATAAAGGAAAAAGTAGGAACCTCTCTGACATTTTGATGCCTAGGCAGATGTCACTGGATGTAATTTACCTTAATCAATTGTTAAACGCCCATTTCCATCAGGTTTCTGTACAAACTAAATAGTAAAATTAGTAACCGATTTATATTTTCTCAATACTCCTTGTTCAAGTAAAATAATATATAATTTGCTGTACATATGGCTCACTTTCCTTAATAATATAATAATAATAATAATAATAATATGGATATTGCTTTTATAGCTAAATGTACATTTCCTGTAATAAACTCCTCCTCTTGCAATTTTACAAATCATATTTATGTTCAGCAAATGCATGTGCAAACTGCTGCAAAATATTTGTAACCTTAGCATTTGTATGTACACACACTTGCCCTGAATGTTTTAAAACTTGTATTGCTCCATGAGCATCAATTCTCTATTTGTCAACAAAGCTTCTCTAGTTTCCTGACTAAAAGAAACAGCTGAAGTATTTTCTAGAGTTAAAGATTCATTCCGACATTTCACCTCAGTTAACTGTCTTTGTAAATCCTGCAATTCTCCAGTTACTTTAGAATAATTTCCTGCTATTTTGTATGCACTAAACATTAATGCTTTCTTTCCCTCAGACTTGGAAAATATCTTATTGTCAATAGATTTATTAACATACTCTTGTACATTAGACCATGGATTAAAAACTCCTTCAATACAGTTTAAAATTCCATTCTGCTTTTTAACTGAAGCGATTTTTCCCAAATACAGCTCAATAAACTTTTAACCTTGTGAATGTTACAAACAACTACTCATCTAAAGATTTTCTAGCTAATTCTTCAGCATAAGTAATCTATCTCTCTTTAACAAAACCTAAAAATAAAGCTATCTGTTGTGAACACGAATCTTAACAATTCTCCTACCTGCTCGCCAAAATGTAAGAAATTACTCTTAACTAACCAAAGGATCTTATGTTAAAAGCTGTCCACGTCGCAAAATTAATATATACATATATCATAATGGGCCCTGTGCAAACGAATTTCATATACCGTACTGTATATCTATTTAAACCCTCCAGAAACAGACAACCATACTACCTTCAACTATTTAAACCATCACACATTTATTAAAGAACAGATAAATAACAAGATTACATGTTACTGTTTACAAGGTTAAACACATAAAAACAATTTAACAGAGAAATAATACATAAATGAATATTACCCCATTTGTTTCCTGTGGGTAGTCCCGGGCTATAGCATGTATCATTGATGTTTTCCTTTCCAAAGATGAACTCTGTCTACCATTATTTCTCCCTGATTCTTATACACTTTAAAACTGCTGACAATACACTTTTGGCTCTATTCCAAATAAGGTGCTCTACACTATTGTAAGCTCTTGCTACTCACAGCAATCTTCTCTACCCATATATGATCTTAAGTCTTGGTATACGTAAACTGGCTACCCCTCAGCATTGCTCATGCCTGATGTTTAAAATAGAAGAACATATTAACCTCTTTATAACTGTAATAATATCATCTCTCTATAACTACATCTCTCTATAACTACAGTAATACTACATTTATATACATTAAAATCTTACATAATAACTATCAATATCACAGACAATATTGTCACTGTGTGAGTGTAAGTGGGGGGGGGGGGCACCAATTAACCACTTGGATGCCAGAGAAGGCTATGAAGTGTTAACCATAACTTTAACTGTAGGTCCATTTCAGTCTCTAACCCTAGGCATAAGTCTATCCAGAATCCTAGCCTTAAAGGGTCATCAAACTGCTGAGCACAACCTCAAAAGAATCGTTACTACTCACTGTGTTATTCTATTTCCTCCTGTGTCTTTAGCTCTTTATAAAACAGTTACATTTTTACAGCCTCTTCATAATGGTTG
The DNA here is from genome assembly GCF_027579735.1 of Bombina bombina. Classification (NCBI taxonomy): domain Eukaryota; kingdom Metazoa; phylum Chordata; class Amphibia; order Anura; family Bombinatoridae; genus Bombina; species Bombina bombina. Next base: position 246,550,297 of record NC_069505.1, on the reverse strand, counting down.
CCACAGGGGCGTATTTTGGCTTAGGCAGACAAGGCACTTGCCTAGGGCAGCGGATTGGAGGGGCAGGGCTATATTTCTAAGAAGCTTACAGTTATTTTAGAAGTATTATACAGGTATATAATGGCCCAAGGAGCTTACATTCTAAGGGGTTATAATAACAGACTGCCCATGGAGCTTACAGTTTAGAGGTAACTCTCAACCTTAGGAAGTATTGCACTCATGAGAGCACGCTTCCATAGGCTCCAATGGGCACCTCGTTCTGATGACGTCAGAGACGGCACAGAACCTAAGCACAGCTAAGGGGGTAAGTCGCGGAGCGATTGCAGCATTTTTAAATATATATGTATATAATTATGTACATGTATATTTATGTGTTAATATGTGTATACATATACACTATATATATATGTGCATAAGCATATACATACATATATATTTACTGGAAACTTATTTCCACTGCTCACCTTCCTATAATGCTGCTATTAAAGATTTGCTAAAACCCGGCGTTAGCAGGCAATATGGCAGCGTTGAGCTCCATACCGCACCTAAATACCAGCGCTGCTTTGAGCTGGTTTTACGTGCTCGTGCACAATTTCCCCATAGACATCAATGGGGAGAGTCGGCTAAAAAAAAAACCTAACACCTGCAATAAATGAGTGTAAAGCTCAGTAACGCAGCCCCATTGATTCCAATGGGGAAATAAAAGTTATGTTTACAACCTAACACCCTAACATAAACCCAGCAGTCTAAACACCCCTAATCTGCCACCCCCGACAACGCCAACACCTACATTACACTTATTAACCCCTAATCTGCTGCCCCTAACATCAGCGCCACCTACATTACAGTTATTAACCCCTAATATGCCGCCCCCAATGTTGCCCGCCACCTACATTACAGTTATTAACTCCTAATCTGCCCGCCCCCCGACATCATCGCCATCTAACTACACTTATTAACCCCTAATCTGCCGCCCCCAACATCGCTGCCACCTACATACACTTTATAACCCCTAATCTGCCGCCCCCAATGTCGCCACCACTATGCTAAAGTTATTAACACCCTAAAGCTAACCCTAAGTCTAACCCTAATGTAACCCTAAACCCTAACACCACTAACTTTAACATCATTAAAGTAAATCTAAATAAAAATTACAATTAATACCTAAATAATTATTATTTAAAAACTAAATACTTACCTGTAAAATAAACCCTAAGCTAGCTACAATATAACTAATAGTTACATTGTAGCTATCTTAGGTTTTATTTTTATTTCACAGCTAAGTTTGTACAGGTGGCCCTCGTTTTACAACGGTTCACTTTACACTGTTTCAGAATAACAAGCTTTTTTTCCAGTCATGTGACTGCTATTGAAAAGCATTGAGAAGCAGTGCATTTATTAAAATAGCCAGTAGGTGGCACTGTCCGCTTGTTTTGCAGCAAAGCCAAGCAAGCTGAAATTAATCAGTTTAACCAGACATGAGCTATCAAGCAGATTTCAAAGGAACAAGATATTCCTGTCTATAAATCAGTCCAGATTGGAATGCATAGAAAGAACTGTTTGCAGAAAAATGCAAGTGAAGTCTGTGTTGTGTGATTATTTTATTAGGTTTATAATGCTGTTTAGCAATTAAAGTCTTCATTTCAAAGCTTTAAAAATAATGTATTAGATGTTACTTATGACAATTTTGAGAGGGGACTGGAACCTATCTCCCTCACTTCCCATTGAGTTACATTATAAATAGATATGAAGTGTACCCTGCGCTAAACAAAAAGGGGGGGGTGGGTAATGGAATTATACCTCTAGCTCTCCTCGACGGGTTCCCTAGTGAACCTAACAAGTAATACAATATAATCTGAGGGGGTGGAGGGGAGCGCCAACAAAGGCTAAGGTATGTAATGAGATATGAAAATATAAATATAAATAAAAATATATCATATAAAATTATACAAATTTATTACACAATAAAATTAATTACACAATAAAATTAACATGGATCCATGTAAAAAAAGAAAAAAGAGTATCAGGATAAAATCAAGTACAGATAGAAGATGGTCTACAATGTTGATTGCAATATCAATATAGTTTCTCTTAGAATGAATAGTACTTCTTGAAAATAGTAATGTCAATATATGTCCATCCAAGTTTGTAGTGAAAAAGTTCTGTGTCCAAACTCAATCGTGGAAGGTGTGAAAACAATATAATCACTTAATCAAATGTGGAAAAAATAGAAAAAAGTTGAAAAAAGTCGAAAAAATTAATACAAGTGAAAAAGTAATAAAAATTAAGTGAAAAAATTATGTGAAAAAGTAGCAAAAATATATAGGCAATCCTTCAAGAACAAGAAAATGGAAAACAAAAATATAAAAACGTATTCAAAAGTTCATATTTGCAAATATTAAATTTGAAAATCCTGTGAATCCTTTTGGTGATGCAGTGATTGAAGTGCAAAAAATGGCAGAGTGTTTAAAAATAAAACAGTAAAATTAAGAACAAAAACCTGTAAGAGAAAACAAAACAATACTATAAAATATACCAACTGTTAAGTTCATATATTAGTAATATGCTTACTCAATTCTGTCAACGCGTTTCGGCCATAAAATCCTGGCCTTTATCAAGACTAGTGTACTGAGCAAGCAGATCAAAATATATAGGGGTTTGAATTTGATGTTTGGGCGCCAAAAAGGAACACTTCTAGAAACACTGGAAGTATAATTCCATGTACTAGACACATAGGTCATTAGGACAACTGGAAATAATTGGAGTTAGCGAAACCGGAAGTAGAATCCCACGTATTAGACACAGAGGTCAGTAGGACAACCGGAAGTAATTGGAGTTAGCGAAACCGGAAGTCGGACTCCGATTTACGTTATACACAAATAGCAACTGAGATAGGTCTTTATTAACTAAGGGCAGATCGGTCTGGGCCACAACGTCAGCAAATAAGTTAATAACACTACTACTTAGATTAATTAGCCATATAAGATCTTACACCGGAAGTAAGACTTTCACGTTCGCAACACAGAGGTAACCAAGGAAACCGGAAGTTTTTGTAAATAGCGAAACCGGAAGTGAAACTTAGCGCTTTACACAATTAATTTAAGAAAAGAGTCTCAATTGAGACAAAATATCCCTTAGAACACTGGTATCCTCATATAAAGAAATTGTTAAGAACAATTATTATCTCTCGACTTGATTATGGAAAAATATAAATAATTGGAGAAACCTTTGCCCATACCCATAATGCCATTAACAGGAAGGGGCGGGGGCGTGTATTTTTTGGCGCCCAAACATCAAATTCAAACCCCTATATATTTTGATCTGCTTGCTCAGTACACTAAGTCTTGATAAAGGCCAGGATTTTATGGCTGAAAACGCGTCAACAGAATTGAGTAAGCATATTACTAATATATGAACTTAACAGTTGGTATATTTTATAGTATTGTTTTGTTTTCTCTTACAGGTTTTTTGTTCTTAATTTACTGTTTTATTTTTAAACCACTCCTGCCATTTTTTGCACTTCAATCACTGCATCCACCAAAAAGGATTCACAGTATTTACGAATTTAATATTTGCAAATATGAACTTTTGAATATGTTTTTATATTTTTGTTTTCCATTTTCTTGTTCTTGAAGGATTGCCTATATATTTTTGCTACTTTTTCACATAATTTTTTCACTTAATTTTTATTACTTTTTCACTAGTATTAATTTTTTCGACTTTTTTCAACTTTTTTCTATTTTTTCCACATTTGATTAAGTGATTATATTGTTTTCACACCTTCCATGATTGAGTTTGGACACAGAACTTTTTCACTACAAACTTGGAATGGACATATATTGACATTACTATTTTCAAGAAGTACTATTCATTCTAAGAGAACTATATTGATATTGCAATGACATTTTAGACCATCTTCTATCTGTACTTGATTTTATCCTGATACTCTTTTTTCTTTTTTTACATGGATCCATGTTAATTTTATTGTGTAATTAATTTTATTGTGTAATAAATTTGTATAATTGTATATGATATATTTTTATTTATATTTATATTTTCATATCTCATTACATACCTTAGCCTTTTTTTGGCGCTCCCCCTCCACCCCCTCAGATTATATTGATTTACATTAGAAACTGGGTTTCAATTTACAACGGGTTTCGATATACAACCATTCCTTCTGGAACCTAACCCCGGCATAAACTGAGGGCTACCTGTATTTATTTTAACTAGGTAGACTAGTTAGTAAATAGTTATTAACTATTTAATAACTACCTAGTTAAAATAAATACAAATTTACCTGTAAAATAAAACCTAACCTGTCTTACACTAACACATAACCTTACACTACAATTAAATCAATTACATTAATTAAATACAATTAACTAAATTACACAAATAAAAAAGAAATTATCAAATATCAGCCAATCGGAATTAAAGTTGAAAAACTTCTATTGGCTGATGCAATCAGCCAATAGGATTGAGCTTCAATCCTATTGGCTAATCCAATCAGCCAATAGGATTGAGCTCGCATTCTATTGGCTGTTCCAATCAGCCAATAAAATGCAAGCTCAATCCTATTGGCTGATTGGATCAGCCAATAGGATTGAAGCTCAATCCTATTGGCTGATTGCATCAGTCAATAGGATTTTTTCAACTTTAATTCCGATGGCTGATAGAATTCTATCAGCCAATCGGAATTCAAGGGACGCCATTTTGGATGTCGTCCCTTAAAGGAACCTTCATTCTTCAGTAGCCGTCGAAAGAAGAAGATGCTCCACGCCGGATGTCTTGAAGATGGAGCCGCCTCCGTGTCGGAAGGGTGAAGATAGAAGATGCCGCTTGGATGAAGACTTCTCCCCGACTTCGTTGACGATGGATGTCCGATCTTCAAAAACTGTAAGTGGATCTTCGGGGGTTAGTGTTAGGTTTTTTAAGGGTTTATTGGGTGGGTTTTATTTTTAGCTTAGGGGTTGGGCTGAAAAAGAGTTAACTGCCCTTTTAAGGGCAATGCCAATCCAAATGCCCTTTTCAGGGCAATGGGGAGCTTAGGTTTTTTTTTAGATAGGAATTTATTTGGGGGGTTTGGTTGGGTGGGTTTTACTGTTGGGGGGTTGTTTGTATTTCTCTTGTAAAGGTGTATCCAGTCCACGGGTTCATCCATTACTTGTGGGATATTCTCCTTCCCAACAGGAAGCTGCAAGAGGACACCCACAGCAGAGCTGTCTATATAGCTCCTCCCCTAACTGCCACCCCCCAGTCATTATCTTGCAGCTTTTGACAAGAAAGGAAGTATCAAGAGAGATGTGGTGACTTAGTGTAGTTTTTACCTTCAATCAAAAGTTTGTTATTTTTAAACGGTATCTGCGTTGTACTGTTTTTACTCTCAGGCAGAAATTGGAAGAAGAATTCTGCCTGGAGGTTTTGATGATCTTAGCGGTTTGTCCATTGCTGTTCTCACACATAACTGAAGAGTATGGAAAGAAAACTTCAGTTGGGAGGACGGTCTGCAGATTGCCTGCTTTGAGGTATGTTCAGTATATTTTTTTTCTAGAGAGATGATAAGGTCTAGAAAATGCTGACAGTACCTGGTATATTTAAGGTAAGCCTGATACAGTGATTTAACAACAACTGGGATAATGCTTGCAAATAAGGGTAATATTCATGTTAATACTTATATTACTTAGTGTAAAAACATTTGCATGATTTATAAAAATAAAAAAACGTTTTTTTCTCTGAGCACACAAACTACACACAATGATACAGCGCAATACTATCCCAGCAAAGATTAAAAATGATTATTTAAATGAATATTCTATTCAAAATGATGAATAATTTTCTGACCTCACAATAATAAAAAATATATATATGATAATCTGTATATTAATTACGAAATTAAACAAAAAATATATAATATAAAGAAAATAAAAAATAAATAAATAAATAAATTGAAATAAAGTCTTATAAATAGGAACCAATAATTTTGTATAAATCCAAATGTGGGCACAGTCTTACTGTTGATTGTAGTTGTTCCAAATGATCTTACTTTCAGACCCAGCTGCAGCTATTTCAAACACACTGCTTGTCTTGCAGTTTAATCGCCAAACACTTTTCTCCCAGAAAAACAGCGCAGTCTGTGAAAGAAAGAAGGACTCCAATAGTGCAATATTGTATGAAATAAGCACTCTTTATTTACAACAAGTAAGCCAAATACTCACAATATCTGGCGTGGTTAAAATCACATAAAGGTATCTTTGAAATAACAGCTGATCTAGAGCAGTCCTGTGGTCTGTACAAGCTTGGGAAGTGAACAGACTGCGCTGTTTTTCTGGGAGAAAAAAGTTTTTTCTCTGAGGGTGATAAATCTTTATTTGGGGCCTAGTTTTCAACATGGCTTGTTAGATTACTCCTAGGAGTAATTTTTTAAGGCCCTCTGACTTTGAGTGCATGGTAGGGAGGGGCCTATTTTCAAGCTCTAAATGTGCAGTTGATTTTCAGTCTGAGACATCCAGCTTCCCTGAAGGAGTCCTCTGGCTTATAGGACCTCTATAGAGGGTTTTGTTCCTGCAAAAATCGTTTTTAAGGGCAGGTAGGAGCCACAGCACAGCTGTGGCAGTGTGTTTGACTGTTTGTTAACAGTTTTAATGTTTTTCTAATTCGTTTTTGGGCCTGAGGGGTTAATCATCCATTTGCAAGTGGGTGCAATGCTGCTTTAGTCCCTTATACACACTGTAAAAATTTCGTAGAGTTTACTACTTTTTATCGCTGTTTTGCAGTTTATGTGGTAGTTTTTTTCTCTTAAAGGCACAGTACCATTTTTATATTATTGCTTTTTTCACATTTATTAAAGTGTTTTCCAAGCTTGCTGGTCTCATTACAAGCCTGTTAAACATGTCTGACATAGAGGAAACTCCTTGTTCATTATGTTTAGAAGCCATTGTGGAACCCCCTCTTAGAATGTGTACAAAATGCACTGACCTTTCTATAAGTTATAAAGACCATATTATGGCTTTTAAAGATTTATCACCTGAGGTTTCTGAGACTGACAAAAGGGAGGTTATGCCATCTAGCTCTCCCCACGTGTCAGAACCTATAACTCCCGCTCAAGGGACGCCAAGTACATCTAGCGCGTCCAATGCGTTTACCTTACAAGACATGGCGGCAGTTATGAATCATACCCTCACAGAGGTATTGTCCAAACTGCCAGGGTTACAAGGAAAGCGAGACAGCTCTGGGGCTAGAACAAATACAGAGCTCTCTGATGCTTTAGTAGCTATGTCTGATATACCCTCACAATGTGCAGTTGAAGCAGGAGAGCTTCTATCTGTGGGTGACTTCTCTGATTCAGGGAAGGCGTTACTTCAGTCTGACTCTGAAATGACAGCATTTAAATTTAAGCTTGAACACCTCCGCGTGTTGCTCAGGGAGGTTTTAGCAACTCTGGATGACTGTGACACCATTGTAGTCCCAGAGAAATTGTGTAAAATGGACAAATACTTTGCAGTGCCTGTTTACACTGACGTTTTTCCAATCCCTACAAGGTTTTCAGAAATTATTACTAAGGAATGGGATAGACCAGGTGTACCGTTCTCTCCCCCTCCTGCTTTTAAAAAGATGTTTCCTATAGATGCCGCTACACGGGACTCGTGGCAGACGGTCCCTAAGGTGGAGGGAGCAGTCTCTACCCTAGCTAAGCGTACAACTATTCCTGTCGAGGACAGTTGTGCTTTCCTAGATCCTATGGATAAAAAATTAGAGGGTTTCCTTAAGAAAATCTTTATACAACAAGGTTTTATTCTCCAGCCACTTGCATGCATTGCCCCAGTGACTGCTGCAGCGGCTTTCTGGTTCGAGTCTCTGGAGGAGGCTCTACAGGTAGAAACCCCGTTGGATGATATCCTTGACAGGCTTAAAGCTCTTAAGTTAGCCAATTCATTTATGTCTGACGCTGTTTTTCATTTAACCAAGCTAACGGCTAAAAATTCAGGTTTTGCCATTCAGGCGCGTAGGGCGCTATGGCTTAAATCCTGGTCAGCTGATGTCACTTCAAAGTCTAAACTTCTCAATATCCCCTTCAAAGGGCAGACCCTATTTGGGCCTGGACTGAAGGAAATCATTTTTGATATTACTGGAGGAAAAGGCCACGCCCTTTCCCAGGATAGGTCCAACAAGTTAAGGGACCAAACAGACTAATTTTCATTCCTTTCGAAACTTCAAGAGTAGCGCAGCTTCATCTTCCTCTTCTACAAAACAAGAGGGAAATTTTGCCCAGTCCAAGCCAGTCTGGAGACCTAACCAGGCTTGGAACAAGGGGAAATAGGCCAAAAAGCCTGCTGCTGCCTCTAAGACAGCATGAAGGAGTAGCCCCCGATCCGGGACTGGATCTAGTGGGGGGCAGACTTTCTCTCTTGGCCCAGGCTTGGGCAAGAGATGTCCAGGATCCCTGGGCTCTGGAGTTTGTTTCCCAGGGATATCTTCTGGATTTCAAAGCTTCATCTCCAAAGGGGAGATTTCATCTCTCACAATTATCTGCAAACCAGTTAAAGAGAGAGGCATTCTTACATTGCGTTCAAGACCTACTAGTTATGGGAGTGATCCACCCAGTTCCAAAGGAGGAACAGGGGCAGGGCTTCTATTCAAATCTGTTTATAGTTCCCAAGAAAGAGGGAACTTTCAGACCAATCTTGGATCTCAAGATCCTAAACAAATTTCTCAGGGTCCCATCCTTCAAGATGGAGACTATTTGAACCATCCTACCTATGATCCAGGAGGGTCAATATATGACTACCGTGGATTTAAAGGATGCTTATCTACACATTCCGATACACAGGGATCATCATCAGTTTCTCAGGTTCGCCTTCCTAAACAGGCATTACCAGTTTGTGGCTCTTCCCTTCGGGTTAGCCACGGCACCAAGAATCTTTACAAAGGTTCTAGGGTCCCTTCTGGCGGTTCTAAGGCCACGGGGTATAGCAGTGGCCCCTTACCTAGACGACATCCTGATACAGGCATCGACTTTTCAAATCGCCAGGTCCCATACGTACATTGTTCTGGCATTCCTGAGGTCTCACCGGTGGAAGGTGAACGAAGAAAAGAGTTCTCTCTCCCCTCTCACAAGAATTTCCTTCCTAGGAACTCTGATAGACTCAGTAGAAATGAAGATTTCTCTGACAGAAATCAGGTTGTCAAAACTTCTAACTTCATGCCGTGCTCTTTATTCCACTTCCCATCCGTCAGTGGCTCAGTGTATGGAGGTAATCGGATTAATGGTAGCGGCAATGGACATAGTTCCGTTTGCCCGCCTACATCTCAGACCACTGCAACTTTGCATGCTCAATCAGTGGAATGGGGATTACACATATTTGTCCCCTCTACTAAATCTGGATCAAGAGACCAGGGATTCTCTTCTCTGGTGGCTATCTTGGGTCCATCTGTCCAAGGGAATCAGTTTCCGCAGGCTAGAATGGACTATAGTAATGACAGATGCCAGCCTTCTTGCCTGGCGTGTAGTCTGGAACTCCCTGAAGGCTCAGGGTTCGTGGACTCAGGAGGAGGCCCTCCTTCCGATAAACATTCTGGAACTAAGAGCGATATTCAATGCTCTTCAGGCTTGGCCTCAGCTAGCTGCTTTCAGGTTCATCAGATTTCAGTCGGACAACATCACGACTGTAGCCTATATCAACCATCAGGGGGGAACAAGGAGCCCCTGGTAATGTTGGACGTTTCAAAGATAATTCTATGGGCAGAGGTTCACTCTTGCCATCTCTCAGCTATCCATATCCCAGGAGTAGAGTACTGGGAGGCGGCTTTTCTAAGTCGGGAAACTTTTCATCCGTGGGAGTGGGAGCTCCATCCGGAGGTATTTGCCCAGTTGATTCAACTATGGGGCAAACCAGAACTGGATCTCATGGCATCTCGTCAGAACGCCAAGCTTCCTTGTTACGGGTCCAGGTCCAGGGATCCCAAGGCAGCGCTGATAGATGCTCTAGCAGCGCCCTGGTCCTTCAGCCTGGCTTATGTGTTTCCACCGTTTCCTCTGCTCCCTCGTCTGATTGCCAAGATCAAGCAGGAGAGAGCTTTGGTGATCTTGATAGCCCCTGCGTGACCACGCAGGACTTGGTATGCAGATCTGGTGGACATGTCATCTTTTCCACATGGACTCTGCCGCTAAGGCAGGACCTTCTACTTCAAGGTCCCTTCAAACATCCAAATCTAATTTCTCTACGTCTGACTGCTTGGAGATTGAACGCTTGATTCTATCAAAGCGTGGTTTTTCCGAATCGGTCATTGATACCTTAATTCAGGCTCGAAAGCCTGTCACCAGGAAAATCTATCATAACATATGGTGTAAATATCTTCACTGGTGTGAATCCAAGGGTTACTCATGGAGTAAGGTCAGGATTCCTAGGATATTATCTTTTCTCCAAGAAGGTTTTGAGAAGGGATTGTCAGCTAGTTCCTTAAAGGGACAGATTTCTGCTCTGTCTATTCTTTTGCACAAACGTCTGGCTGAGGTTCAGACGTTCAGGCGTTTTGTCAGGCTTTAGTTCGAATCAAGCCTGTGTTTAAACCTGTTGCTCCCGCCATGGAGTTTAAATTTAGTTCTTAAAGTTCTTCAAGGGTTCCGTTTGAACCTTTGCATTCCATAGATATTAAGCTTTTATCTTGGAAAGTTCTGTTTTTAGTAGTTATCTCCTCGGCTCGAAGAGTTTCGGAGTTATCTGCTTTACAATGTGAGTCCCCTTATCTGATTTTCGATGCAGATAAGGTAGTGTTACGTACCAAACCTGGGTTTCTTCCTAAGGTGGTATCTAATAAGAATATCAATCAGGAGATTGTTGTTCCTTCACTATGTCCTAATCCTTCTTCAAAGAAGGAACGTCTATTACACAATCTTGATGTGGTTCGTGCTTTAAAGTTTTATTTACAAGCTACGAAGGATTTTCGTCAAACATCTGCTTTGTTTGTTGTCTACTCTGGACAGAGGAGAGACCAAAAGGCTTCGGCAACTTCTCTTTCTTTTTGGCTAAGAAGTATAATACGCTTAGCTTATGAGACTGCTGTCCAGCAGCCTCCTAAAAGAATTACAGCTCATTCTACTAGAGCAGTAGCTTCCTCATGGGCTTTTAAACATGAGGCCTCTGTTGAACAGATTTGTAAGGCGGCGACTTGGTCTTCGCTTCATACCTTTTCGAAATTCTATAAATTTGATACTTTTGCTTCTTCGGAGGCTATTTTTGGGAGAAAGGTCTTACAGGCAGTGGTGCCTTCCGTTTAAGTTCCTGCCTTGTCCCTCCCTTCATCCGTGTCCTAAAGCTTTGGTATTGGTATCCCACAAGTAATGGATGAACCCGTGGACTGGATACACCTTTACAAGAGAAAACAAAATTTATGCTTACCTGATAAATTTATTTCTCTTGTGGTGTATCCAGTCCACGGCCCGCCCTGTCATTTTAAGGCAGGTGTTTTTTATTTTTAAACTACAGTCACCACTGCACCCTATAGTTTCTCCTTTTTTTTCTTGCTTGTCTTCGGTCGAATGACTGGGGGTGGCAGTTAGGGGAGGAGCTATATAGACAGCTGTGCTGTGGGTGTCCTCTTGCAGCTTCCTGTTGGGAAGGAGAATATACCACAAGTAATGGATGAACCCGTGGGACTGGATACACCACAGAGAAATACATTTATCAGGTAAGCATAAATTTTGTTTGTTTTTTTACAGGTAAAAGAGCTGATTTCTTTGGGGCAATGCCCCGCAAAATGCCATTTTAAGGGCTATTGGCAGTTTAGTTTAGGCTAGGGTTTTTTATTTTGGGGGGGCTTTTTTATTTTGATAGTGCTATTAGATTAGGTGTAATTAGTTTAAATATTTGATCATTTCTTTTTTATTTTAGTTAAATTCTTTTTTTTTATTAATAAGTAAACAGGGAGTGTTACAAAAGGAAAAGAAGACGGCATAAGATCATACATTGCTTGTTTTACAAATTCTATATAGTCTGTCATCCTCCGTGATCGACACCCCTCTAGTACACAGAGCAGAGGGGGCCAAGGACGAACAAGGTATCATAAACGTAAAAGGAGGAAGGAATGACATATGGTAACAAGTTTTTTTTTTTTTTTTTTCCAATGTAATACAAAGTAAGAATAAAAGAAAATAAATAAAATTAAGTAGTCCGGACCCGGGGAGGCTCATCTAGTTAGGAGTAGGATCAAGTATGACAGCGCTAATCTTTAATAGTACGTTTGTATTCGTCCCATATAAATTGAAGGGCCATAAAGTTGTCGGTTGTACCTCTCTTATAAGCGGAGTATTCCTCAAGCTCTAATAATTCTGATACTTTGTCACGCCAATTGGTAAGTGTGGGAATATCTCTTGTCTTCCACGTTTTAGCTATTAACATCTTTACACTGTTCGTAAAGATGCGAAAAAGAGGAAGTAAGGATCTACAGGGCAATTTAGTGGACTTATTTAGAAGCCAGATCAGAGGATCAGGTGGGATAGAGATTTGGAAGATAGATTCAATTTCATGTATGACCTCATACCAGTAGTGGTTCAGACGTGAACACCACCACCACATGTGGCCCATTCCGCTGCCCACATGTCCGCATCTCCAGCACCTGTCGCTTGTGGATGAGAACAGGCGGTGGAGTCTGCGGGGGGTTAGGTACCAGCAGTGTAATATTTTATAATTGGTCTCTAGTATGGATGCAGAGACAGATGATCTTTTTGTGTTTACGAATATATTGGCTGCAGCCTGTGGAAGAATTATTTTCCCCAGTTCTCTCTCCCACATCTCAATGGAGTGGGGGAGGTTACCCGGGGGGGGTTGAAGGAGGATTTTATAAATCGTAGATAGAGAGTGCCTAAATGGTGTGTTTGTCAAGTATACTTTCTCTAAGTTGGTGGGAGTACGGGTTAAATTATTTTTATTGCTGTGGGTAGAGATGTAGTTGTGTAAGCGTCTATAGGAGAACCAATTCTTTGCCCAGTCAAATCCCTTTTCTATTAGCTGTGTTTGTGTGCACAAGACCTCGTTGGTAGTTATGTCGTAAGCAGAAATATCTTTTATTGAGATGTCTAATGATGATGGTGCCCTCGGGCATGACAGGGAGAACTCTGGATTATGTGTTAAGGACGTCAGGGGACTAGGGATAGATGAAAGGAGAGGGTGGCATATGTTCGTCAGTTTCCATATCTGAGCGGTCTCTCTAATAATAGGGTTAGAGAGTTGTCTAATTGCTACATTAAGGTCTGGGCGCCAGCAAAGGCTCGGGAGAGGGGTGTCAGGGGACAACTGTCTTTCTAAGAGAACCCAACGTCTCTGATGTGATCCCACTCTCCAGTCAAGGATCCTCTGTAGGAAAATGGCATTTCTGTACTCATAAAGGTTGGGAACACTCAGCCCCCCTTGTGGTTTCAACAGATACATTGTGTCTCTATTGATTCTTGGAGGTTTATTATTCCAGATGAATGTGCTAAACAGGTTTTGCATTTGAGATATGTATTTAGGGTGTAAGGGGATTGGGAGAGCCCCCATGATATAAAGCAATCTCGGGAAAATATTCATCTTTATAGTATTTATCCGACCCCACCAAGATAACTTTTTTACCTTCCAGGAGGATAGATCACGCGTTATTGTGTTTTTGAGAGGGATAAAATTGTCACGGAATAACGCTTCGAATGAGGAAGATAGAAAGATGCCCAGGTATTTCAAGGTGCTTCTACACCATCTGAGTGGGCACTCCCGTTTGATGAGCTCCACCGAGCTGGGCGGGAGGCCAAAGTCTAGGATCTCAGACTTGTTGTGGTTTATGAGAAAGTCCGCTAGGTCATGGAACTTGGAGAGTTCCAATAGGAGGGCGGGGATCGAGGTTTCAGGGTTGGTAAGGGTGAGTAGGATGTCGTCCGCGAATAGGGACAATTTATAGGTGTCTTGAGCTATGGATATTCCAGTTATATCTGTGTTGTTTCTGATTTTAGAGGCCAGTGTTTCGATGAATAGTGCGAACAATACGGGAGAGAGGGGGGCAGCCCTGGCGTGTGCCATTCTTTATTGTTATTGGGGGGGATAGGGAACCGTTAAGTGTGATGCTAGCACTCGGCGAATTATATAGGGAGAATATTCTCTTCAGGGTGGTTGGACCGAAGCCAAAGGCTTCGAGGGACGAACGAAGGAAAGACCAGTTGACCCGGTCAAAAGCCTTTTCCGCGTCTGTGGAGACTAATACCGCTGGGATTCTATTTTTGGAGATATGCCAAATTAATTGTATGTTTCGAACGGTATTGTCCCTTGCCTCACGGCCTGGGACAAAACCCACTTGATCATTATGGATGAGATTAGGGAGGAATCGATTTACACGGTTAGCAATAATTTTCGCAAAAATCTTTAAGTCAGAGTTAATTAGTGAGATCGGGCGGTAGTTCGATACTATATCTGGGGATCTGTTAGGTTTGGGGATAACCGAGATATGGGCCCGTAGAGAAGTGGGGGGGAAGTCTTTATCTCCATCCACACTGCGGAAGTATCTTAGAAGGTATGGGGATAGCAATTCCTTGAATTGGATGTAATATGAGTTTCCGAAACCGTCAGGGCCTGGGGCCTTGCCTGAGGGTAGAGAGGATATAACTCCAATGATTTCTTCTTCATTAAATGGGTTATCTAATTCGTCTCTCTGCTCGTTAGTTAGTTTTGGGAGGTTTAGGCTGGAGAGGTAGTCATTGATGTCTTCCTGGGAGGGGGGATCTCTGTCACGTCTGGTATTGTAGAGGTTTTCGTAGTAGTCTTTAAAAGCTAAAGAAATACCGGAGGTCGTATGTCTAATAGAGCCATCAGATCCCCGAATACCCATTATGTGTCGTCTGTTAGTTCTTTTTTTAAGTTGGCGAGCGAGCATTCTACCCTGCTTGTTTGCACCCTCGTAATATATCTTTCTAAGAAATAGGGCTTTTTGTTTGGCCTGAGTACCTAAAAGGAGGTTAAGTTGTTGGCGTTTATGTGTGATGCTTTCTAGGAGGGAGGAGCTTGAGGGGAATGTTTTGTGTGCTTCTTGAAGTTTAGCGAGATCAACTAGAAGTGAGTTGAGATATGACTGTTGTTGTTTCGTCTTAGCGGCTTTGAGAGCTATCAGTTCGCCTCTAATGACGCATTTGTGTGCGTTCCATATACTATGAATGTCGACGTCAGTAGTGTCATTGTCTCTGAAGTAGTCTACTAGGGATTTTTGTATCTGAACATAAGTCACAGGGTCTCTAAGCAGGGAGTCGTCAAATTTCCAGTTAGGTGGAGAGGGAGAGGGAGGGGACCAGTTAAATTGGCAGCTGACCATTGCGTGGTCAGACCAGGTCAGTGGGTGAATTTCTGTTTTCGTAATACGGGATAAGTTGGAAACGTCTGTAAAGATGTAGTCGATTCTAGTGTAGAGTCGATGTGGGTTGGAATAGAACGTGTAGTCCCTAACGTCGGGGTGTTGGAGTCGCCAAGTATCGTGTAGCGTTAGTTGAAAAAGGGATTGTTGGATATGTCTCAGGGTTTTATTAGGTACTGAAGATGTGCCTGTCGAGCAATCGAGGGGTGGGTGAAGTGCTAAATTAAAATCTCCCCCCAGAACTAAGCTGCCCTTCGCCACCTCCAAAATTTTCTTACTAAGCGTATTGAAGAAGGGAGCAGGGTTGGCATTAGGGGCATATAAATTCACCAGTGTTAGTGGTTTGTGGTATAAGGAGCCAACTATAATAATAAATCTCCCCTCGTTGTCTTTATGTATGGAGGAGGTCTGGAATGGGAGATGTCTGCTCAGTAGGATTCCCACCCCGTTATGTTTGGTTGTGTGAGAAGAGAGATATACCTCTCCATACCTCTGTAGGCTAGCCTTGGGTTCTCGACCCCTCCTAAAGTGTGTCTCTTGAATGAAAAGGATATCTCCTCTATTGCGTTTATAATCCCTTAAGGCCATGGACCTTTTTTGTGGGCTGTTAAAACCCTTTACATTGTGGGAGATAAGCTTGATTTGGGTTCGTGTATTATCCATTAGTTAAAAAGGGGAGTTGTGTAAGCTATCAGGAGTGCGCTGATCTTAGTAGTGTGAGAGAGTACCTTCCCTCGGGCCGGACAAAAATAAACTAAAAAACATACATAACAATTAAACCTTGAAAACATAACAAGAAAAAATAAGCAGTAAAGGGCATGAGCATAATAAACTTTTAACAGTGTATTGGCAGATCTATACACTTCGCCAAGGGGGGGAAGATCGATATCTATCAATGTCTCAGGTTATGGAAGTACAATAGTGAGCAGGACATTTAACTAGGAAGAGTCTTGTAGATTCCCATGCATAGAAGGTAGTGAGTTAACTAATAGTTGCTTAATGGAATAGTCTAATTTATGTAGAATGGTTTACCTCGGGTGGGGGGTTTTAATTATAAAGTAATGGAGAGTTGAGATGGCCTGGCTAATATAAAGGTAAGGGGCTTGGTGTTGTAGTAGCTCACTGGCATGTGCTTCAAGTAGAGTTATAAATTCTTAGCGTATAGCCAGGGGGCACATAAAATTTACTGGCTGACCAATTCTTCTTTGTATAAAGTTAAGCACAAAGATAATTATCACCCTGAGCTCTATGGGAGCTTATAACTGTTAACTGTATTTATCGCAGTGCTTAGGTAGTAAAGCTTTGTTTCTCCCATTCGCTTAGAACTCTTAACTGGGGCTGTAAGAGCTCATGTTAATAAGTCTATGGAATCATTAAGTAGTAAAACGCAAAATACGATAAAATAATTTGGGGTGAGCCATGAGTTATTGAAACCTAAGAGGTTAAGTACAGGGCAAACTGAAGTTATACAGACATTCAAGTATTAAGTAAATATCTATGTGTGTTGCACTCGGGTAAGGTAGTGCCTCCTAGGATATGGTGGTCGATAGTATCGCCCTCTACATCAGAACCAGTACATATCTCTACAACCCATCCCAGCCAACTTTATAGGGAAACATTATTAAATGAAGATATTAACTAGAACCAACAAACATTAACACTTATCAACTGTCACACATAAATAACTATACGTTACCACTGTAAGTATAGTCCTTTCAACTCCACCGCTGCCAAAAAAGCGGTAGAGGTAAAACATGGGCAACGGCCCAAGGAGTCCAGAGGGGGCAAAGAACATGGTGTGGTAGCAAATCAAATAGGAGTTATCCTGAGGAAATGATCACTTTGCTGTGGAGCTGTTTGGATTGGTGTCAGTTTTCCTCCTTTTAGGCTGAACTTTGGACCACCGGGGCCTCTGTGCTTCCAGTCCTGAAGGGCCCTGGTCGGGTGTGGCCGAAAGGGAAGCAAGCATTGGTTCTTTGGGTGGGATGAAGTGGATGTTCAGCGATCTTGATAGGAGGTCTAGATCGTTATAGTCTTTGTAGGTGAGTTGGGATCCATTATGGTTAACTATTAAGCTGAATGGGAAGCCCCATCTGTATTTTATGTGGTGTTCTTGAAGTGTGCTAGTTATGAATTTTATTTCTTTGCGTCTTTGGATTGTGAGTGGACTTAGATCCTGGTAGACCTGTAGCGAGTGCCCCCGGAAAGTTATAGATTGTCGTGTTCTTGCCGCTTGCCATATAGACTCTTTTGCAGTAAAACGTAGGAATCGAATTATGACATCCCGGGGGGGCAGGGGGGGTTTTGGCGTGGGGCGTAGTGCCCTGTGAGCCCTATCGATGTCTTCGTTGGGCAATGGAGGAGAGTTAGGAAGCAGGTATTGGAAGAATTCTATAAGGTAATCTCTTAGGTGGTCAGTAGGTACCTCCTCGGGTATGCCTCGGATCCGCAGGTTGTTCCTGCGCCCCCGGTTATCCAGATCCTCCACTTTATCTTGGAGAGATTGCGTCATGGAGTCTTGGATAGATAACTGTTGTGTATTAGAGCTGACCAAGCTGTTTAGGGATTCTTGACCCTCTTCAAGGTAGTCGATTCTGGCCCCCATCTCGTTCAGGTCTCTTTTTAGATCACGCATTTCATCTCTAATAAAAGATTTAAGAGACTCTAGATCTGACTTAGAAGGGAGGGATGCAAGTTTAGTCTGTATGGCTTGTAGTGGGTCTTGTTGAGAATTTGAGGTTTCTGAGGAACTGTGTGAGACCATAGTCTCAGGTGTGTCATTAGAAGCAGTGGCAGTAGGATCTGGGTTTTGAAAAAATGATGACACTGAGGGGGTTTGGGAATGGGGCTTCCCTAGTTTGTCTGATTTATTCCCTTTTTTGGGGGTCATCGTGTTACCCTTAGACATATGAGAGGGTGTTGCAGCTTGATGTAAAGACTCAGGGATGTGGAATAATACTCCTCAGGCTAGGTGCGATTGGCCTGTTATAAATGCTTCCCTATAAGTGGAAGCTTTATTGTGACCCGTGGCAAGACTCTGGCTAAATGTAGTTAAGGGCTGTAGTTAGATAGTGTCTGGGAAAAGGTGGGTAACTGTGCTGAGGGGGCGCTGAGCAACCCAGGCACTAGCTGGGGCAAGCAGGAGAAACGCTCTCTGTATACACTATGTTATGTAGTGATGGTCTTGGTCGGAGCGTTCACCCTGCCCAGCAGCCCCGAGTGGATGGGAGAAGTTGTGAGACAAGTGAGGCACTGAAGAGTCCGGGGTCGTGTCTCTTTTATGGATAACTACTGCACCTGAATTCCGGCAGATCTCCAGCGAGCAGCAGTGAGGGTCCGTTCCGGTGACGATGCCTGCCGCCTGGTCACGTGGGGAAGGGGACTGTTATGTTAGCTGCGGGCCCGCAAACCGGGATGATCGGCCCCCACCGGGTCGACACCGGGATCTCGGCTGTAATTGGTGAGTCAGAGTTGGAGGTGGTGAGTTGCGTCCTCGGGTTGTCGGAGTGGAGCAAAAGGCGGCAAGGCGGGTGGTAGTTGTAGTGGTGCCGCAATGAAGGTGCAGCAGCTAGGCCGTAAGTGTGAGAGTCACAGGCGGTTGTGTCGGCCCCACGAGTTGTAGTGCAGGTATGCGGGGCAAAGCACAGTAGCAGAAGGATGGGTTCCAGGGATATTTGCAGGCTAAACCTGCATGTTAATTAAGGCTGAGACTGTAGATATCTGCGGAGCAAACTTAGATTGCGGCCATGTTCCTGCACGGCTTGGCTCCGCCCCCCATTTCTTTTTTATTTTGTGTAATTTAGTGTTTATTTTTTGTAATTTAGTTAATTGTATTTAATTAATGGAATTGATTTAATTGTAGTGTAAGGTTATGTGTTAGTGTAAGACAGGTTAGGTTTTATTTTACAGGTAAGTTTGTATTTATATTAACTAGGTAGCTAGAAAATAGTTAATAAGTATTTACTAACTAGTCTACCTAGTTAAAATAAATACAAACTTAGCTGTGAAATAAAAAATAAAACCTAAGATAGATACCTATTAGTTATACTGTAGCTAGCTTAGGTTTTATTTTATAGGTAAGTATTTAGTTTTAAATAGAAATTATTTAGGTATTAATTGTAATTTTTATTTAGATTTATTTTAATTATGTTAAAGTTAGTGGGTGTTAGGGTTAGGTTTAGGGGTTAATAACTTTAGTATAGTGGAGGCAATTTTGGGGGCAAAAGATTAGGGGTTAATAACAGTAATGTAGGTTGCAGCAATGCTAGGGACAGCAGATTAGGGGTTAATAATATTTAACTAGTGTTTGCGATGCGGGAGTGCAGCGGTTTTAGGGGTTAATATGTTTATTATAGTGGTGGCGATGTCCGGAGCGGCAGATTAGATGTTAATAATTTTATTTTTGTGTTTGCGATGCGGGAGGGCCTCGGTTTAGGGGTTAATAGGTAGCTTATGTGTGTTAGTGTACTTTTTAGCACTTTAGTTATGAGTTTTATGTTACAGCTTTGTAACATAAAAGCCATAACTACTGA